>NC_029776.3:33212177-33227602 GCF_000817695.3 Arachis duranensis | reverse complement strand
CTTGTGCCAGTTCCGGCGTTTAACGCTGGAATTCCTGAGGGTGACTTTGAACGCCGGTTTGGGCCATCAAATCTTGGGCAAAGTATGGACTATCATATATTGCTGGAAAGCCCAGGATGTCTACTTTCCAACGCCGTTGAGAGCGCGCCAATTGGGTTTCTGTAGCTCCAGAAAATCCACTTCGAGTGCAGGGAGGTCAGAATCCAACAGCATCTGCAGTCCTTTTCAGTCTCTGAATCAGATTTTTGCTCAGGTCCCTCAATTTCAGCCAGAAAATACCTGAAATCACAGAAAAACACACAAACTCATAGTAAAGTCCAGAAAAGTGAATTTTAACTAAAAACTAATAAAAATATACTAAAAACTAACTAAATCATACTAAAAACATACTAAAAACAATGCCAAAAAGCGTACAAATTATCCGCTCATCACTCATCCAGGAATCTCCACCAATGTTTGTGATTCCAGTGTCCTCCGGGATCCCAAACTAAGCATGTAAAGCCCTTAAGAAGCTTCAAACAGATTCTTAGGCTCCCGGGGTGACAAATGCCAGAACAGATTGCAGGATCCCAAACTTTACTTTTACACCCGTTTTTGTCTCGATCTGCATTTTTCCAGCCGGGTGAAAGGTGATCTGAATTCTCACTGCAGCGACCAAACAACTTCCTAGACCCATTCAGTTGAGCTTTATACCAACCTTTGCGTTTAAGCTTAAAGCTTCCAACCATGATGAACCTTGCAGGATAATTCTTACCACTGACCATCTTCCTCTTACTCTTGATGCCACAACGAGCTCTAAGTTGACCATCCGTCTCCAGTAGCCCATATTCAAGTGGGATTAGAAAGCTAAGGGGTATGAATTTTACCCACTTGAATGTTGTGAAGGATGATGGCAACTTAGGGGGAGGGGTCTCCAATAACTTTGGCAAGGTAGTTGCAGATTTTACTTCCTTGGCTCTTTTCTGACAAATTCCACCTCTTTGCAAGCTTCTTCACTTTCAACCTCTTCTTCTTGGTAGCTTTCTTCCAATTTAATTTCTTCTTCATTGCTCACCAAGGGTATGGGAGGCTGTGCTTCTTCTTCTTTAATCGCCATCTCTTGACCAACCTCTCCCAAGTCTTCAACCACTTTTTCCTTTTTAATAATTACTGCTTTGTCCAGTAGTTTTAATATAAAATCGTACTCATCCTTGATGATTTTCTTTCCATGACAACTCCTTTCAACTATTCTTTCATCTTCAAGGGTCTCTCCTATCTCCACATTTTGGGCCTCCTCTTGCTCTAAGACAAAATCAGACTCCTCCTTAATGTCTTCCTTCACTAATTCTTCAACCACTCCTTCGACTTCAAGGGTCTTTACTACCTTCACCTTTAGGGCCTCCTCTAGCTCCTTATGAAGTATGGATTTGCGAAGATGATCCCTTCTCTCTTGTTCTATGTCAATAGCATCATTGGGATCATGTTGCTCTTGGACTGATGGATGTGGGTGCTCTTCCATTGATGATGGTGATAGGATGGAAAGATCATTCTGTGGTTGAAAAGGAAGTGCACTAGAGCTGGAAAGTTGATTGTTGAAGGTATTTGGTGGTCTGATTTGGGCAACAAAAGCTTGTATGGTAGAGTTTAGATCGGCAAGTGCTTTCTCCATGGAGGTTTGGGGTGGATAGGAGGGTTCATTTGTTGAGAGAAAATGTTCATGGTAGGAAGGTGGTTCATCTTGATAAAGACATGGAGATGGTGAATTTTGAGGTGGTGGTTTTGGGTGTGGTTCATATGGCGGTTGGTGTGGTGGATAAGGATTAGGGTCATATGGAGGTGAATGGCGGAAAGGGGCTTGTGAGTTTGGTGGTCCAAAGTTATGTTGAGGAAAGGGTTCATAGGCATATGGTGGTGGTTGTTGATAGTCCATTGGAGGGGGTTGTTGCCATGAGGGTTGATCAAATCCTTGTGGCTCCTCCCATCTTTGATTGTTCCAACCTTGATGCCTGTTCTCATTATAATTTCTTTTTCCTGCAACATAATTGTAACCAGACTCATAGCCAAAGGGGTGAGAGTTCATGATAGCAAATAAAAAAATTAAAAACAAAAATAAAAACAAATTGAAATTAAAAGGTTATTTAAATTTTGAATTTGAAAATTAACTTTTGAAATTTGAATTTTTGAAATTTGAAATTTGAAAATTTTTAAATTTAAATTTTGAAAATTTTTAAATTTGAATTTTGAAATTTGATTTTTGAAATAAGATAAGATAAGATAAAATTTTAAAATAAAAATCAATAACCTCTTAATTTACGAAAAAGTGAAAAAATAAAAATAAAAACAAATCAAAAAGCAAATATTTACAATAACCAATAATAAGGCACACGTTTGCAATTCCCCGGCAACGACGCCATTTTGATGAGAGAACTTTTGCGTGGTCTAGAAATTTGCGGATAAATCCTCGTTGCAAGTATAGTTTCTAAACCTTCAAAAGTCCTTTCATACAAACGTTTTGGTTGTCACAAGTAACAAACCCCCTTGAAATTGATAACTGAGTATTCAAACCTCGGGTCGTCTTCTCAAGGAATTGCAGGGAGGTATGTTCTTATTATTGGTTATGAGTTTGTAAATTAGGGGTTTTAGAAATTAGGGAGCAGTATGTTGCATAAGAAGAAATAAAATAGATAAATAACTATAAAATAAACTCTTGGCAAGGTATGAAAACAGGAAGTCCTATCCTGGTTATCCTTATCAATTGTAAAGAGAATTGGATTCTTCTCCCACTTTGTTAACCTCTAACTATGAAGGTAAGTTAGGTGGAGGAATTAATTCAAATCTTCAAGTCCCTGTCTTTCCCATTCTTGAAGAATTCCAATTTTCAATCAACAATGAGTTTGATAACTCAAGGGTCACCAATTATTTAACCAAAGCCGAAAGGGAAAAATAAATCTAAATTGAATTGAAAGCAATCTTAAACAGAATAAAACAATCATAATCTGAAATACCTCAAAATGCATTAATAAAAGAAATCAATTCTAACATGAAGTTCGTAAACCAACATTAACAAACTGAAATAAAATAATAGAATAAATAAAGAACCTGAGATTGAGAGCTACTCCTAAAACTAATAGAAATTCTAAATCCTAATACTAAGAGAGAGGAGAGAACCTCTCTCTCTAAAAACTACATCTAAAACATGAAAAGTGAATTATGAGAGCCTCTCATGAATGAATGGATTCCCCCACTTTATAGCCTCTAATCTGTGTTTTCTGAGCCGCAAACTGGGTTAAAAACAGCCCAGAAATCGCCCCCAGCGTATTCTGGTACGTACAGGTCGCGAAAGAGTGACGCGGCCGCATGGCTCACGCGGCCGCGCAGGTTGTGTTCCTGCCAGGTCACGCGTCCGCGTGACCCACGCGTTCGCGTCGCCTGGCGTCGGGGCAGCTATGAAAAATTATATATTAAATCGAAGCCCCGGACGTTAGCTTTCGAACGCAACTGGAACCGCGTCGTTTGGACCTCTGTAGCTAAAGTTATAGCCGTTTGAGTGCAAAGAGGTCAGGCTGGACAGCTTAGCAATTTCTCCAACTTCTTGTATTCCTTCCACTTTTGCATGCTTCCTTTCCATCCTCTGAGCCATTCCTGCCCTGTAATCTCTGAGATCACTTAACACACATATCAAGGCATCTAATGGTAATAAGATAGGATTAATAATAAGCAAATATAAGATCAAAGAAGCACGTTTTCAATCATAGTACAAAATCAGGAAGGAAATATAAAACTATGCAAATATTATGAATAAGTAGGTAAAGAGTTGATAAAATCCACTCAATTGAGCACAAGATAAACCATAAAATAGTGGTTTATTAAGGACCAATGGTGTTCTTGAGCTCCTCTATGTCTCTTCCTTGCCTTTGTTGCTCCTCCCTCACAGCTCTTTGATCTTCTCTAATCTCGTTGAGAATGATGGAGTGCTCTTGGTGTTCCAACCTTAATTGGGTCATGTCATGATTCAATCCTTCTAGAGAAGTGTTGAGTTGTTCCAATAGTTATTTGGAGAAAAATGCATCCCTTGAGGCATCTCAGGTATTTCTTGATGATGAGCTTCCTCATGCGTCTCTTGAGATCCATTAATAGGCTCTCTTGTTTGCTCCATCCTCTTCTTAGTGATGGGCTTGTCCTCTTCAACAAGGATGTCTCCTTCTATGACAACTCCAGCTGAGTAGCATAGATGGCAAATGAGATGAGGAAAAGCTAGCCTTGCCAAGGTGGAGGGCTTTTCGGCTACTTTGTAGAGTTCTAGAGAGATGACTTCATGAACTTCTACTTCCTCTCCAATCATGATGCTATGGATCATGATGGCCCGATCCACAGTAACTTCGGATCGGTTGCTAGTGGGGATGATGGAGCGTTGGATGAACTCCTACCATCCGCTAGCCACAGGCTTAAGGTCCAGTCTTCTCAATTGAACCGGCTTGCCTTTTGAGTCTCTTTTCCATTGAGCTCCTTCCACACATATGTCCATGAGGACTTGGTCCAACCTTTAATCAAAGTTGACCCTTCTAGTGTAGGGGCGTGCATCTTCTTGCATCATAGGCAAGTTGAATGCCAACCTTACATTTTCCGGACTGAAATCTAAGCATTTCTCCCGAACCATTGTAAGATAATTCTTTGGATTCGGGTTCATACTTTGATCATGGTTCCTAGTGATCCATGTATTGGCATAGAACTCTTGAACCATTAAGATTCTGACTTGTTGAATGGGGTTGGTAAGAACTTCCCAACCTCTTCTTTGGATCTCATGTCGGATCTCCGGATACTCATTTTTCTTGAGCATGAAAGGGACCTCAGGGATCACCTTCTTCTTGGCCACAACTTCATAGAAGTGGTCTTGATGGGCCTTAGAGATGAATCTCTCCATCTCCCATGACTCGGAGGTGGAAGCTTTTGTCTTCCCTTTTCTCTTTTTAGAAGTTTTTCCGTCCTTAGGTGCCATCAATGGTTATGGAAAAACAAAAAAGCTATGCTTTTACCACACCAAACTTAGAATGTTGCTCGTCCTCGAGCAAAGAAAAGAAAAGAATAGAAGAAGAAGAAGAAGATATGGAGGAGAGGGAGAGATGTGTGGGTTTCAGCCAAGGGGGAGAAGAGAGGGTTGTGTTATGTGAAAATGAAGAATGATGGAGGGGTTTATATAGTGAAGGGAGAGGGTAGTAGGTTCGGTCATTTAGGGTGGGTTTGGGTGGGAAAGAAATTTTGAATTTGAAGGTAGGTGGTGTTTATGGGGAAGAGTGGATGGATGTGAGTGGTGAAGAGGTGATGGGGAAGAGAAATTGAGGTGATTGGTGAAGGGTGTTTGGGGAAGAATGTTATTGGATTGTGTGAAGAAGAGAGAAGGTGAGTTGAGTTAGGTGGGGATCTTATGGGGTCCACAGATCCTGAGATGATCCTGTGGGGTCCACAGATCCTGAGGTGTCAAGGATTTATCATCCCTGCACCAATTAGGTGTGTAGAATGCCCTCTGCATGCAATACTGGCGTTTAATGCCAAATTGATGCTTGTTTCTGGCGTTTAACGCCAGCTCTATGCTTGTTTCTGGCGTTAAACGCCAGCTTGGTACTTGTTTCTGGCGTTTAACGCCAGCTTTCCTCAGGGTGCAATCCTGGCATTTGAACGCCAGACTGCTGCTTGTTTCTGGCATTCAACGCCAGATTCATGCTCTTTTTTGGCGTTGAACGCCAGCCAAATGCTCCTTACTCGCGTTTAAACGCCAGTAAGCTCTTCCTCCAGGGTGTACTTTTTCTTCTGCTGTTTTTGATTCTGTTTTTAATTTTTGCAATTGTTTTGTGACTCCACATGATCATAAACCTAATAAAATATAAAAGAATAAGAGAAGTATAGATAAATAAAAATTGGGTTGCTTCCCAGTAAGCGCTTCTTTAATGTCAATAGCTTGACAATGAGCTCTCATGGAGCTTCACAGATCATCAGAGCATTATTGGGACCTCCCAACACCAAACTTAGAGTTTAAATGTGGGGGTTCAACACCAAACTTGGAGTTTGGTTGTGGCCTTCCAACACCAAACGTAGAGTTTGACTGTGGGGGCTTTGGTTGACTCTGTATTGAGAGAAGCTTTTCATGCTTCCTCTCCATATTTACAGAAGGATAACCTTGAGCTTTAAACACAAGGTAGTCCCCATTCAATTGAAGGACTAGTTCACCTCTATCAACATTAATCACAGCTCCTGCTGTGGCTAGGAAGGGTCTTCCAAGGATGATACATTCATCCTTCCCCTTCCCAGTGTCTAGGATTATAAAATCAGCAGGGATGTAAAGGCCTTTAACCTTCACTAACATGTCCTCTACCAATCCATAAGCTTGTTTTATTGACTTGTCTGTCATCTCTAATGAGATTCTTGCAGCTTGTACCTCAAAGATCCCTAGCTTCTCCATTACAGAGAGTGGCATAAGATTTATACCTGATCCCAGGTCACACAGAGCCTTCTCAAAGGTCATGGTGCCTATGGTACAGGGTATTAAGAATTTACCAGGATCTTGCTTCTTTTGAGGTAGAGTTTGCTGAACCCATGTATCTAGTTCACTAATGAGCAAGGGAGGTTCACCTTTCCAAGCCTCATTATCAAATAACTTGGCATTCAGCTTCATGATGGCTCCTAGATATTGAGCAACTTGCTCTTCAGTTACATCTTCATCCTCTTCAGAGGAAGAATAGTTCTCAAAGCTCATGAATGGCAAAAGGAGGTTCAATAGAATCTCTATGGTCTCTAGGTGAGCCTCAGATTCCTTAGGTTCCTCAGTTTGGAACTCCTTTTTGTTCAGAGGACGTCCCAGGAGGTCTTCCTCACTAGGATTCATGTTCTTCTCCTCTTTTGTGCATTCGGCCATATTGATTATATCAATGGCCTTGCACTCTCTTTTTGGATTCTCTTCTGTATTGCTTGGGAGAGTACTAGGAGGAGTTTCAGTGATTTTCTTACTCAGCTGGCCCACTTGTGCCTCCAAATTTCTAATGGAGGACCTTGTTTCACTCATGAAACTTAAAGTGGCCTTAGACAGATCAGAGACTATGTTTGCTAAGCTAGAGGGGCTTTGCTCAAAATTCTCTGTCTGTTGCTGAGAAGATGATAGAAAAGGCTTGCTATTGCTAAGCCTATTTCTTCCACCATTATTAACGCCTTGTTGAGGCTTTTGTTGATCCTTCCATGAGAAATTTGGATGATTTCTCCATGAGGAATTATAGGTGTTTCCATAAGGTTCACCCATATACTTTACCTCTGCCATTGCAGGGTTCTCAAGATCATAAGCTTCTTCTTCAGAAGATGCCTCTTTAATATTGTTGGATGCATTTTGCCATCCATTCAGACTTTGAGAAATCATGTTGACTTGCTGAGTCAATATTTTATTCTGAGCCAATATGGCATTCAGAGCATCAATTTCAAGAACTTCCTTCCTCTGAGACATCCCATTACTCATAGGATTCCTCTCAGAAGTGTCATGAATTGGTTGTTTGCAACCATTTCAATAAGTTCTTGAGCTTCTGCAAGTGTTTTCTTTAGGTGAATGGATCCACCTGCAGAATGGTCTAGTGACATCTTAGAGAACTCAGATAGACCATAATAGAATATATCCAGAATGGTTCACTCTGAAAGCATGTCAGAAGGACACTTTTTGGTCATCTGCTTGTATCTTTCCCAAGCTTCAGTGAGGGATTCACCATCTTTTTGCTTGAAGGTCTGAACATCCACTCTAAGCTTGCTCAGCTTTTGAGGAGGAAAGAACTTGGCCCATAAGGCCATGACCAGCTTATCCCAAGAGTCCAGGCTATCTTTAGGTTGTGAGTCCAACCATGTTCTAGCTCTGTCTCTTACAGCAAAAGGGAAAAGCATGAGCCTGTAGACTTCAGGATCTACTCCATTATTCTTAACAGTATCACAGATCTGCAAGAACTCAGTTAAAAATTGGTAGGAATCTTCTGATAGAAGTCCATGAAACTTGCAGTTCTATTGCATTAGAGCAACTAGTTGAGGTTTTAGCTCAAAATTATTTGCTCCAATGGCAGAAATTAAGATGCTTCTTCCATCAAAGTTGGAAGTAGGTGTAGTATAGTCACCAAGCATCCTCCATGCGTTATTGTTGTTGTTATTATTTTCGGGTGCCATCTCCTCTTCTTTTTCGAAAATTTCTGTCAAGTCCTCTCCAGAGGGTTGTACTTTAGCTTCCTTTAGCTTCCTCCTTAGGGTCCTTTCAGGTTCAGGATCTACTTCAACAAGAATGTCCTTGTCCTTGCTCCTGCTCATATGAAAAAGAAGGGAACAGAAAATAATAATAGAAATCCTCTTTACCACAGTAGAGAGATTCCTTTATGTTAGTAGAAGAAGAAAAGAATAGAAGAAAGAAAAGAGGAAAATTCGAACTCAGAGAGGAAGAGGGGGTTCAAATTTTAAGATGAAGAGAAGTGTTAGTAAGTGAATAAATAAATAGAAAGAGATGAGAGAGAAGAGTTTTTGAAAATTAACTAAAATAAAAGAAAAATATTAAAGTTAAAATTCAAAAATTAAGAAAAGGAATTAAATAAAAATTAAAATTTGAAACAATTAGTTAAAAAAATTTTGAAAAAGAGGGAGGTAATTTTCGAAAATTAGAGAGAGGAAAGTAGTTAGGTGGTTTTGAAAAAGATAAGAAACAAACAAAAAGTCAATTAGTTAGTTGAAAAAGATTTGAAAATTAATTTTGAAAAGATAAGAAGTTAGAAAAGATTTTTGAAATCAATTTTGAAAAAGATATGTTTTGAAAAAGATCTTAAAAAGATATGATAAAAAGATATGATTAAAAAGATATGGTTGGAAAAGATTTAATTTTTAAAATTAAAATCAATTACTTGACTAATAGGAAACTAAAAGATATGATTCTAGAATTTAAAGATTGAACCTTTCTTAACAAGAAAGTAATAAACTTCAAATTTTTGAATCAATCACATTAATTGTTAGTAAAGTTTTCAAAATTTTGAAATAAAGATAAGAAAAAGATTTTGAAAATAAATTTTAAAATTTTTTGAAAATAATAAAAAATGAAAAAGATTTGATTTTTGAAAATGATTTTGAAAAGATAGGATTTTTTAAAATTGAAAATTTGACTTGACTTATAAGAAATAGCTAAGTTTTAAAAATTGTTGACTAAGTCAACTCAAATTTTCGAAAATTATGAGCAAAATAAGGGGAAGATAGTTTTTTTATTTTTGAATTTTTAATGGGAGAGAGAAAAACACAAATATGACCCAAAACATGAAAATTTTGGATCAAAACACTTAATGCATGCAAGAACACTATGAATGTCAAGATGAACACCAAGAACACTTTGAAGATCAAGATGAACATCAAGACTTATTTTTGAAAAATTTTCAAGAAAAGAAAAACATGCAAGACACCAAACTTAGAAATTTTTCATATTTAGACACTAAGAATTCAAAAATGCATATGAGAAACAACAAAAAACACAAAACAAGAAAATATCAAGATCAAACAAGAAGACTTACCAAGAACAACTTGAAGATCATGAAGAACACCATGCATGAGTTTTTGAAAAATGCACAAATTTTTAAAGACATACAATTGACACCAAACTTAAAAAATGACACTAGACTCACAAAATATTTTTGGTTTTTATGATTTTATTAAATTTTTTTGGTTTTATTATTATTTTTTTTCGAAAATTATTTTTTTTTGAAAAACGAAAAAAAGAAAGAATTTTGAAAGATTTTTGAAAACTTTTTGAAAAGAAAATTACCTAATATGAGCAACAAGATGAACCGTCAGTTGTCCAAACTCGAACAATCCCCGGCAACGGTGCCAAAAACTTGATAGGCAAAATTGTGATTTACACTTTTTATAACTCGAACAATTCTTAGTAATGGCTCCAAACACTCGGTGCACACTACTATGGTTCACTCACATTCTTCACAACTTCGCACAACTAACCAGCAAGTGCACTGGGTCGTCCAAGTAATAAACCTTACGTGAGTAAGGGTCGATCCCACGGAGATTGTTGGTATGAAGCAAGCTATGGTCATCTTATAAATCTCAGTCAGGCGGATTCAAATGGTTATAATGGTTTTCGAAAATAATAATAAATAAATCATAAAATAGATGAAAGAGATACTTATGTAAATCCTTGGTGGAAATTTCAAATATGTGTATGGAGATCCTTTGCCCCTTCTGAATCTCTGTTTTCCTACTGTCTTCCTCCAATCATTCTTACTCCTTTCTATGGCAAGCTGTATGTAGGGCATCACCGTTGTCAATGGCTACTTCCCATCCTCTCAGTGAAAATGGTCCAAATGCTCTGTCACAGCATGGCTAATCATCTATCGGTTCTCGATCATGTCGGAATAGAATCCATTGATTCTCTTGCGTCTGTCACTACGCCCAACAATCGTGAGTTTGAAGCTCGTCACAGTCATTCAATCCCTGAATCCTACTCGGAATACCACAGACAAGGTTTAGACTTTCCGGATTCTCAAGAATGGCCGCCAAAGGGTTCTAGCTTATACCACGAAGATTCTGATTAAGGAATCCAAGAGATAGACGCTCGGTCTAAGGTAAAACGGAAGTGGTTGTCAAGCACGCGTTCATAAGGATGGATGATGATGAGTGTCACAGATCATCACGTCCATCAGGTTGAAGTGTAGTGAATATCTTAGAATAAGAATAAGCTTGAATCCAATAGAAGAACAATAATAATTGCATTAATTCTCGAGGTACAGCAGAGCTCCACACCTTAATCTATGGTGTGTAGAAACTCCACCGTTGAAAATACATAAGTGATCAAGGTTCAGGCATGGCCAAATGGCCAGCCCCCAAAGTCTAAGAACTAAACGTCCTAAGATAGATACCAAGATGTCTAATTCAATAGTAAAAAGTCCTATTTATACTAGATTAGCTACTAGGGTTTACAGAAATAAGTCTTAGTGCAGAAATCTACTTCCGGGGCCCACTTTGGTGTGTGCATAGGCTGAGCTTGAGCTTTACACGTGCATAGGCTTCTCTTGGAGTTAAACGCCAAGTTGTAACGTGTTTTTGGCATTTAACTTTGGTTTGTGACGTGTTTCTGGCGTTTTACTCCAGAATGCAGCATGGAACTGGCGTTGAACGCCAGTTTGCGTCATCTAAGCTCGAACAAAGTATGAACTATTATATATTGCTGGAAATCCCTGGATGTCTAATTTCCAACGCAGTTGAGAGCGTGCCATTTGGAGTTTTGTAGCTTTAGAAAATCATTTTCGAGTGCAGGGAGGTCAGAATCCAGCAGCATCAACAGTCCTTTTTCAGCCTGAATCAGATTTTTGCTCAGGTCCCTCAATTTCAGCCAGAAAATTCTTGAAATCACAGAAAAATACACAAACCCATAGTAAAGTCCAGAAATGTGAATTTTGCATAAAAACTAATAAAAACATCCCTAAAAGTAGCTAGATCCTACTAAAAACTACCTAAAAACAATGCTAAAAAGCGTATAAATTATCCGCTCATCATAGGGTTGAGGCTCAACCCGCACCTACCCGACCCGCATGAGAACCCAACCCGCATCCTACCCTACCCAATGCGAATCGGGTTGACAACCCTATCCGATCGGGTGTGGTCAGATTGAGTACCCACGGATAGGGTACATGTTGCCACCCCTAGCTCCAGACCCAATGGGAGCCGAATTCTGGAGGGAAAAGGCCCAAAGAACCAAGGATTGAAGGGGGGATTCACACATTAGAGGATTATTGGTGCACGAAAATGTGAACATCAATAACGCCATCAACATGGTACGCTCAATTGCAATCTCAACTTTATATCACAACTTCGCACAACTAACCAGCAAGTGCACTGGGTCATCCAAGTAATAAACCTTACGCGAGTAAGGGTCGATCCCACGGAGATTGTTGGTATGAAGCAAGCTATGGTGATCTTGTAAATCTCAGGCAGGCGGATTCAAATGGTTATGGAGGATTAATGATTAAAAGATGAATAAAATAAAGATAGAGATACGCATGTAATTCATTGGTGAGAATTTCAGATAAGCGTATGGAGATGTTTTGTCCCTTCCTTCTCTCTGCTTTCCTACTGTCTTCATCCAATCCTTCTTACTCCTTTCCATGGCAAGCTGTATGTTGGGCATCACCATTGTCAATGACTATAGTCTCGGCCTCTCAGTGAAAATGTTCAACGCACTCTGTCACAGCACGGTTATTCATCTGTCAGTTCTCGATCATGTCGGAATAGAATCCAGTGATTCTTTTGCGTCTGTCACTAACGCCCCACAATCGCGAGTTTGAAGCTCGTCACAGTCATTCAATCCTTGAATCCTACTCAGAATACCACAGACAAGGTTTAGACCTTCCGGATTCTCAAGAATGCCGCCATCAATTCTAGCTTATACCACGAAGATTCTGATTAAGGAATCCAAGAGATACACATTCAAGCCTTGTTTGCATGTAGAATGGAAGTGGTTGTCAGGCACGCGTTCATAAGTGAGAATAATGATGAGCGTCACATAATAATCACATTCATCATGTTCTTGGGTGCGAATGAATATCTTAGAACAAGAATAAGCTGAATTAAATAGAAGAACAATAGTAATTGCATTAATACTCGAGGTACAGCAGAGCTCCACACCTTAATCTATGGTGTATAGAAACTCCACCGTTAAAAATACAAAAGAACAAGGTCTAGGCATGGCCGAGAGGCCAGCCCCCATGATCTAAGAACTAGCCGTCCAAAGATGACAATACAATAGCAAAAGGTCCTATTTATAGAGAACTAATAGCTTAGGGTTTACAAATATGAGTAAATGACGTAAAAATCCACTTCCGGACCCACTTGGTGTGTGCTTGGGCTGACCATTGAAGCTTCTATATGTAGAGACTTTTCTTGGAGTTAAATGCCAGCTTTTGTGCCAGTTTGGGCGTTTAACTCCCACTTCTGTGCCAATTCCAGCGTTAAACGCTGGGCAGTCTTGAGCTAATTTGGAACGCCGGTTTGGACCATCAAATCTCAGGAAAAATATGGACTATTATATATTTTTGGAAAGCCCAGGATGTCTAATTTCCAACGCAATTGAGAGCGCACCAATTGGACTTTTGTAGCTCCAGAAAATCCACTTTGAGTGCAGGAAGTTCAGAATCCAACAGCATCTGCAGTCCTTTTCAGCCTCTGAATCAGATTTTTGCTTAGGTCCCTCAATTTCAGCCAGAAAATACCTAAAATCACAGAAAAACACACAACTCATAGTAAAGTCCAGAAAAGGGAATTTTAAATAAAAACTAATAAAAATATAATAAAAACTAACTAAAACATACTAAAAACATACTAAAAATAATGTCAAAAAGCGTATAAATTATCCGCTCATCACAACACCAAACTTAAATTGTTACTTGTCCCTAAGCAACTGAAAATCAAATAGGATAAAAAGAAGAGAATATACAATGAATTCGAAAAACATCTATGAAGATCAGTATTAATTAGATGAGCGGGGCTTTTAGCTTTTTGCCTCTGAACAGTTTTGGCATCTCACTTTATCCTTTGAAGTTCAGAATGATTGGCTTCTATAGGAACTCAGAATCCAGATAGTGTTATTGATTCTCCTAGTTAAGCATGTTGATTCTTGAACACAGCTACTTCATGAGTTTTGGCCGTGGCCCAAAGCACTCTGTTTTCCAGTATTACTACCGGATACATCCATGCCACAGACACATAACTGGGTGAACCTTTTCAGATTGTGACTCAGCTTTGCTAGAGTTCCCAATTAGAGGTGTCCAGGGTTCTTAAGCACACTCTTTTTGCTTCGGATCACGACTTTAACCGCTCAGTCTCAAGTTTTCGCTTGACACTTTCACGCCACAAGCACATGGTTAGGGACAGCTTGGTTTAGCCGCTTAGGCTAGGATGTTATTCCTGTAGGCCCTCCTATCCACTAATGCTCAAAGCCTTGGATCCTTTTTATTTTTACCCTTGCCTTTTGGTTTAAAGGGCTATTGGCTTTTTCTGCTTGCTCTTTTTTTCTCTTTTTTTCTCTCTTTTTTTTGAATTCACTGCTTTTTCTTGCTTCAAGAATCAATTTGCTGATTTTTCAGATCCTTAGTAACATTTCTCCTTTTCCATCATTCTTTCAAGAGCCAACAATTTTAACATTCATGAACAACAAATTCAAAAGACATATGCACTGTTCAAGCATACATTCGGAAGTCAAAAGTATTGCCACCACATCAAAATAATTAATCTGTTATAAAATTCGAAATTCATGCAATTCTTCTCTTTTTCAATTAAGAACATTTTTCATTTAAGAAAGGTGATGGATTCATAGGACATTCATAACTTTAAGGCATAGACACTAAGACACTAATGATCATGTAATAAAGACACAAACATAGATGAACATAAAGCATATTTTTCGAAAAACAGGAAAATAAAGAACAAAGAAGTTAAAGAACGGGTCCACCTTAATGATGGCGGCTTATTCTTCCTCTTGAAGATCTTATGGAGTGCTTGAGCTCCTCAATGTCTCTTCCTTGCCTTTGTTGCTCCTCTCTCATAATTCTTTGATCTTCTCTAATTTCATAGAGGAGGATGGAATGTTCTTGGTGCTCCACCCTTAGTTGTCCCATGTTGGAACTCAATTCTCCTAGGGAGGTGTTGATTTGCTCCCAATAGTTTTGTGGAGGAAAGTGCATCCCTTAAGGAATCTCAGGAATTTCATGATGAGGAATCTCCTCATGTCCATGAGTGAGATCTCTTGTTTGCTCCATCATCTTCTTAGTGATGGGCTTGTCCTTATCAATGAGGATGTCTCCCTCTATGTTAATTCCAACTGAACTACAAAGGTGACAAATGAGATGAGGGAAGGCTAACCTTGCCAAGGTAGAGGACTTGTCCGCCACCTTATAAAGTTCATGGGATATAACCTCATGAACTTCTACTTCCTCTCCAATCATGATGCTATGAATCATGATAGCCTGGTCTATAGTAATTTCGAACCGGTTGCTAGTGGGAATGATTGAGCGTTGGATAAACTCCAACCATCCCCTAGCCACGGATTTGAGGTCATGCCTTCTCATTTGAACCGGCTTCCCTCTTGAATCTCTCTTCCATTGAGCGCTGGTGCACGAAATTGCAATCACACTTTTGCAATTCCGCACAACTAACCAGCAAGTGCACTGGGTCATCCAAGTAATACCTTACGTGAGTAAGGGTGGATCCCACGGAGATTGTTGGCTTGAAGCAAGCTATGGTTATCTTGTAACTCTTAGTCAGGATATCAATAATTCTCAGGTTTAATTGTGAAAAGTAAAAGAACATGAAATAAATACTTGTTTTGCAGTAATGGAGAACAGGTTGAGGTTTTAGAGATGCTCTATCTTCTGAATCTCTGCTTTCCTACTGTCTTCTTA
>NC_029776.3:33211236-33211932 GCF_000817695.3 Arachis duranensis | reverse complement strand
GCCATCAATTCTAGCTTATACCACGAAGATTCTGATTAAGGAATCCAAGAGATATTCACTCAATCTAAAGTAGAACGGAGGTGGTTGTCAGGCACACGTTCATAGGTGAGAATGATGATGAATGTCACAGATCATCACATTCATCAAGTTGAGGAACAAGTGATATCTTAGAATAGGAGCAAGCGTGATTGAATGAAAAAACAGTAGTAATTGCATTAATCCATCAAGACACAGCAGAGCTCCTCACCCCCAACCATGGGGTTTAGAGACTCATGCCATAGAAGATACAATAAGAAACGTGTAATATGTCATGAGGTAAAGATACAATGTCAAAATATCCTATTTATAGTGAACTAGTAACCTAGGATATACAGAAATGAGTAAATGACGTAAAAATCCACTTCCGGGGTCCACTTGGTGTGTGCTTGGGCTGAGAATTGAAGCTTTCATGTGTAGGACTTTTTCTGGAGTTAAACGCCAGCTTTTGTGCCAGTTTGGGCGTTTAACTCCAATTTTTATGCCAGTTCCGGCGTTAAACACCGGGAATTCTGTAGCTGATTTGCAACGCCAGTTTGGGCCATCAAATCTCGGGCAAAGTATGAACTATTACACATTTCTGGAAAGCCCAGGATGTCTAATTTCAAACGCAATTGAGAGCACGCTAATTGGGCTTCTGTAGCTCCAGAAAATCCACTT
>NC_029776.3:33201891-33211194 GCF_000817695.3 Arachis duranensis | reverse complement strand
AGAAAATCCACTTCGAGTGCAGGGAGGTCAGAATCCAACAGCATCTGCAGTCCTTTTTCAGCCTCTGAATCAGATTTTTGCTCAGGTCCCTCAATTTCAACCAGAAATTACCTGAAATCACAAAAAAACACACAAACTCATAGTAAAGCCCAGAAAAGTGAATTTTAAATAAAAACTAATAAAAACTAACTAAAATGTACTAAAAACGTACTAAAAACAGTGCCAAAAAGCGTATAAATTATCCGCTCATCACAACACCAAACTTAAATTGTTGCTTGTCCCCAAGCAACTGAAAATCAAATAGGATAAAAGAAGAGAACATACTATAGACTCCGAAATATCAATGAAACTTAGCTCCAATTAGATGAGCGGGACTAGTAGCTTTTTGCTTCTGAACAGTTTTGGCATCTCACTTTATCCTTTGAAGTTTAAAATGATTGGTATCTATAGGAACTCAAAATTCAGATAGTGTTATTGATTCTCCTAGTTAAGTATGATGATTCTTGAATATAGCTACTTTATGAGTCTTAGCTGTGGCCCAAAGCACTCTGTCTTCCAGTATTACCACCAGATATATACATGCCACAGACACATAACTGGGTGAACCTTTTTAGATTGTGACTCAGCTTTACTAGAGTCCCCAATTAGAGGTGTCCAGGGTTCTTAAGCACACTCTTGGATCACTTTTTATATTTATTATTATTTTTTTATTTTTTTTGAATTCACTGCTTTTTCTTGCTTCAAGAATCAATTTGATAATTTTTCAGATCCTCAATAACATTTCTCCTTTTTTTATCATTCTTTTAAGAGCCAACAAGTTTAACATTCTTTAATCAACAAATTCAAAAGACATATGCACTATTCAAGCATTCATTCAGAAAACAAAAAGTATTGTCACCACATCAAACTAATTCAACTAGTTTCAGAGATAAATTCGAAATCATGTACTTCTTGTTCTTTTGTGATTAAAGCATTTTTCATTTAAGAGAGGTGATGGATTCATAGGACATTCATAGCTTTAAGACATGAACCTTAAATTTTATTAATCATGAACTAAGAACAAGACTCAAAAATAAATATAAGATGAGACTAATAGAAATAGAAAAGTATAAATTAAATGACTCTAAAATAGACTCCTAATGATAGAGGTTATCACAGAGTTAGGACTCAACAACCTTGATTTTGAGAAGTGGATGCTCCCTCAACTTGTGGGGTATTTGAACCCTTCAAGGGAGAGCTTCTGGCGCTTCAACTCCTGTAGCTCACGCCCCTGCTTCTCTTGTTCCTTCAGCAATTTGCAGAGCATGCAGTTTTGATTCTGCTGTTCTTCCTTAATTTGTTCCCTAGTTTCTTGTAGCTTGGCAACAGATGCTTCTAGGCTGGCCCAATAGTCAATTTCAGGAAGTTCAGAGAGGAACTCCTGCGCCCTCCTTTTGATAGAGTTATCTTGCATTTGTCCTTCCATTGACTTCTTGGTGATTGGATGTTCAATTGGGATGAATTCATCTACTCCCATCCTCACCCCAGCATCTTTACATAGCAAAGAGATTAAGCTTGAGTAAGCCAGTTTGGCTTCAGTGGAATTCTTGTTTGCAATTGTGTAAATCTCACAAGCAATCAGATGATGAACCTCCACTTCTTTTCCCAGCATAATGCAATGAATCATCATTGCTCTCTTGATGGTGACCTCAGAACGGTTGCTAGTGGAAAATATAGAACGCCCAATGAAGTCTAGCCAACCTCTTGCAATTGGTTTGAGATCTCCTCTCTTGAGTTGGTTTGGGACACCTTTTGAATTAGTTGTCCACTTAGTTCTAGGGAGGCATATGTCCTCTAGAACTTGATCCAACCCCTTATCTACTCTCACCATTCTCCTATTAAAGGATTCAGGATCATCTTGTAGTTAAGGCAATTTGAAGACCTCTCTTATTTTGTCCAGATGGAAGTAAATAATTCTCCCTCTGACCATGGTTCTGTAGGTATGAAAAGCAGTTCCAGTCATTCTTTGCTTATCTGTCAGCCACAGATTTGAGTAGAATTCTTAAACCATGTTTCTTCCAACCTTTGTCTCAGGGTTGGTTAGAACTTCCCATCCTCTGTTTTGAATTTGCTCTTGGATCTCCGGATATTCGTCTCCTTTCAGATCGAATTTAACTTTCGGGATCACTAACCTCAGATCCATTATTTTGTGGTAATGGTATGCATGTTCTTTGGTTAAGAACTTCTCTTGACTCCAAAGATTCTTTGGAGTATTCTCTTTTTTGCCTCTTGAATTGGTTTGTTTTCCCTTAGGATCCATGATCTTGATAAATCTTGGCTTAATGGTCACGGAAAAGCACACCAAACTTAGAGGTTTGCTTGCCCTCAAGCAAAAGAAAGGAAAGAAGAGAGAGAGGAGGAGAGCAAATTCGAATGGTGGGGAGAGGGGGATGGCCGAGCGTTATTTATAAGGGAGGGGGAGAGATTTCGAAAATTTTGAAGGAGATTTGAGAAGATATGGAAAGAATTTGAGAAGATATTGGAGTTTTTGAAGAAGATTTGGAAAGGATTTGAAAGAGATTTTGAGGAATAATTTAGAAAGTTGTTTAATTTTTGAAATTTGGAGGTGAATGATGAAAGTTTGTAATGTGTTTATGCAAAAAATTATGGATCAAAACAAGAAAGTTTGAAAAAATTTGAAGTGGAAAACAAAATCTCTGTCCCCTACCTTTCTGGCGTTAAACGCCCAGAATGGTATCCATTCTGGCATTTAACGCCCACTTGGTGGCCATTATAGGCGTTTAACGCCCAGCCAGGTGCCCTGGCTGGCGTTAAACGCGAGAAACCCCTTTTTTTACTGAGCGTTTTGCTGAACGCCCAGGATGCTGCAATTCTGGCTTTAAACGCCCAGAATGGTGCCCATTCTGGCGTTTAATGCCCAAAATGGCGCCTTTACTGGCGTTAAACGCCCAGAATGGTATCCATTCTGGCGTTTAACGCCAGAGTACCCCTTACTGGCATTTTCTTGCCAGCAAGCTCCTTTTCTCTGCTTTGTGCACTGAATCCTTTTGTAACTCTGTGAATTCCTTCAATTTCAATGATCAACCTTGAAGAATGTATATCAAACTTTTATAGAACAAATAACCTGCTAATGACTGGGTTGTCTCCCAGCAAGCGCTTCTTTATTGTGTTTAGCTGGACCTTTACTGAGACTCATTCAAGCCTTAGTTTTGAGCATTCTTGCTCAAAATTTCTTTCAAGATAATGCTTGATCCTCTGTCCATTAACTATGAACTTTTTATCAGAATCAGTATCTTGAAGCTCAACATATCCATATGGTGACACTCCTGTAATCACATACGGACCCCTCCACTGGGATTTAAGTTTTCTTGGGAATAATTTGAGCCTAGAGTTGAAGAGCAGAACTTTTTGTCCTGGCTCAAAGACTCTGGATGACAACTTCTTGGCATGCCACTTCTTTTCCTTTTCCTTATAAATTTTTGCATTTTCAAAGGCACTGAGTCTGAACTCCTCTAACTCATTTAGCTGGAGCAATCTTTTTTCACCAGCTAACTTAGCATCCATGTTTAGGAATCTGGTTGCCCAGTAGGCTTTATGTTCCAGTTCCACGGGCAGATGACAGGCCTTCCCATACACAAGTTGGTATGGAGAGGTTCTTATAGGAGTCTTGAATGCTGTTCTGTATGCCCACAGAGCATCATCCAAGCTCTTTGCCCAATCCTTTCTATGGGCAATAACAGTCCGTTCTAGGATTCTTTTTAGCTCTCTATTAGAGACTTTAGCTTGCCCATTTGTCTGTGGATGATACGGAGTTGCTACTTTGTGGCTAATTCCATATCAGACGATAACAGAGTACAGCTGTTTATTGCAGAAATGAGTGTCCCCATCACTGATTAGTACTCTGGGAACACCAAACCTGCTGAAGATGTGTCTCTGGAGGAATTTCAGCACGGTCTTGGTATCATTATTGGGTGTGGCAATTGCTTCTACCCATTTAGATACATAGTCTACTGCCACCAGAATATAAGTGTTTGAGTATGATGGTGGGAAGGGACCCATGAAGTCAATACCTCATACATCAAACAATTCAATCTCTAAGATCCCTTGTTGAGGCATGGCATAACCATGAGGCAAGTTGCCAGCTCTTTGGCAACTGTCACAGTTATGCACAAACTCTCGGGCATCCCTATAGAGAGTAGGTCAGTAGAATCCACATTGGAGGACCTTAGTGGCTATTCGCTCACCTCCGAAATGTCCCCCATACTGTGATCCATGGCAATGCCACAGGATCATTTGTGCTTCCTCTCTAGGTACACATCTGCGGATTATTCCGTCTGCACATCTCTTAAAGAGATATGGCTCATCCCATAGGTAGTACTTGGCATCTGAAATTAATTTTTTTCTTTGCACCCTGCTGTACTCCTGTGGTATGAACCTCACAGCTTTATAATATGCAATGTGTAGAACCTATGCACAATTACTCAAGAGGGGGGTGAATTGAGTATTGCAACAACAATTAATCTTTTTACGAAAGTTAAAGACAATATACAAAAAGTGTTATTGTACTAGTATTTTTCCAAGAGCTTAACTCAATTGCTAAGCATTTATAAGGAGCTTTTACTTTCCAATAGACACCAACTCAAATAAATTGATCAAGCTTTTCACCAATCGGACTTAAGCCACTCCTTAAGTACTTACGAAGCTACTTTTCGATCACAATTTATTTGCTCAAAGGTAAAAGACAATAATATTGAAGAGATGAGTTTGGAGAGATGCAAACGCTATTTAGAGTGGTTCGGCACAATCCTTGTCCTACGTCCACTTTCTTTCTCAATCGCAATTGAGAAGTTCCACTATTGCCAAGCTTCAAGGTGCTCGCGCAAAACCTTTTACAATCCGAGTCCTTAGTTTCTAACACCTCACGGTATATGATCACCACTCGTATACTAACCCACTCCACTTAGAGATACCTTCTCTAAGATTTGCCTTGAGTACTTAGTATACCTCTTTGGTATCCTCACCGACTATAGTGTTTATAACTCTTGACTCAACCTTGGAGATCATACTCCAACAAGGTGTACAGGAAACAATTCTCAAAGAATTGTTGAGATGAAGTGAGTACTCTCTAGAAGAGTGTATGATTACAAGTTTAGCACTATTGAACCAATTGATATTGCTCTCACAAATTGTGTATTATATTACTTTAAAAAAAGTGTAGAATGAAAGAATATGACAAGATAGTTTTCAAATACTCAAAATTTGTGAAATAAGGCTTCAATCCATCTATTTATAGATTCCCCAAACCTTAGAAACGTTGGGGAATTAATGGGATGAAGCCTTTATGTCAAAACTAGCCGTTTTTATGTTTTTGAATTATTTGCATCGATGCATAACACTTTGCATCGATGCAAATGTGTCTTTGGCGCTGAAATTTGAATTTTCAGCTAGGTTGCATCGATGCAAACATCTTTGCATCGATGCAACAAGTCGTTGCATGCTTTGCATCGATGCAAGATGAGTGTGCATCGATGCAAACCTTAAAGAATGGCTTAAAATCACTTCAAAATGCTTAGGATTGATCTCAAACTTGTTGGAGTCAATTCCTATGTTTTTGTACCTTTGAAAAACAAGTTTTTAAACCATTTGGCTAGCATCGAATTGCAAGATGTGCATCAAAACATTTTGTGAGTGTGTGTTGAGAGATTTAGCAATTGGTTCTTAACAAGAAGTTACCTAAGTCCTAAGACACTATACTTGTCTTCAAATGTTGTGGACTTGAGTTTCTTGTTGATGTTTTGTTGCTTTCAACTCTTCATGCTTGTTCATTCAAGTTGTTTGTTGGTTTGTCTTTTCATGTCGATTGTTGGTTTGTCATTCATCAAAACCTACGAATACAAACTTCGCATACAAGCAACATGATTTACACAATGTCTGCAAACCATGGAGCTTCCTGAATGGCAAAGAGTTACTCATCTAGAAAGGTCTCAGAGATCTCAGTAGAAGGAAGGGACGCCCCTGCTACTGGTTCTATTCGGGACAGATGATCAGCTACCTGGTTCTCTGTCCCTTTTCTGTCTCTTATTTCTATATCAAACTCTTGCAAAAGCAACACCCACTTTATGAGCCTGGGTTTTAAATCCTGCTTTGTGAGTAAGTATTTAAGAGCAGCATGGTCAGTGTACAGAATCACTTTTGACCCTACTAAATAGGATTTAAACTTGTCAATGGCATAAACCGCTGCAAGTAACTCTTTTTCTGTGGTTGTGTAATTCTTCTGGGTGTCATTTAGAACACGGCTAGCATAATAAATGACGTGCAGAAGCTTGTTATGCCTCTGTCCCAACACTGCACCAATGGCATGGTCACTGGCATCATACATTAGTTCGAATGGTAATGTCCAGTCTGGTGCAGAGATGACTGGTGCTGTGACCAGCTTGGCTTTCAGGGTCTCAAACGCTTGCAGACACTGTGTGTCAAACACAAATGGTGTGTCAGCAGCTAGCAGGTTGCTTAGAGGTTTTGCAATTTTTGAAAAATCCTTTATAAACCTTCTGTAGAATCCTGCATGCCCCAGAAAGCTTCTGATTGCCTTAACATTGGCAGGTGGTGGTAATTTTTCAATTACCTCTACCTTTGCTTGATCCACCTCTATTCCCTTGCTTAAAATTTTATGCCTAAGGACAATTCCTTCAGTCACCATAAAGTGACATTTCTCCCTGTTTAAGACCAGGTTAGTCTCTTGGCATCTTTTCAGGACAAGTGCTAGATGATCAAGACAGGAGCTGAATGAGTCTCCAAATACTGAGAAGTCATCCATGAAGACTTCTAAGAACTTCTCTACCATATCAGAGAAGATGGAGAGCATGCACCTCTGAAAGGTTGTAGGTGCATTGCATAGACCAAAAGGCATTCTTCTGTAAGCAAACACGCCAGAAGGACAGGTGAATGCTGTTTTCTCTTGATCTTGAGGGTCCACTGCAATTTGATTATAGCCTGAATAGCCATCCAAAAAGCAGTAATAATCATGACCCGCTAGTCTTTCTAGCATTTGGTCTATGAATGGTAAAGGAAAATTATCCTTTCTGGTGGCTGTATTGAGCCTTCTGTAGTCAATACACATACGCCACCCTGTAATTGTTCTTGTAAGAACCAGTTCATTCTTTTCATTATGAACCACTGTCATGCCTCCCTTCTTGGGGACAACTTGGACAGGGCTCACCCAGGGGCTATCAGAAATAGGATAAATAATCCCAGCCTCTAGTAACTTAGTGACCTCTTTCTGCACCACTTCCTTCATGGATGGATTTAGCCGCCTCTGTGATTGAACCACTGGCTTGGCATTATCTTCCAATAGGATCTTGTGCATGCATCTTGCTGGGCTAATGCCCTTAAGATCACTGATGGACCACCCAAAAGCTGTCTTGTGTGTCTTTAGCACTTGAATTAGTGCTTCCTCTTCCTGTGAATTTAAAGCAGAGCTTATGATCACTGGAAAAGTGTCACCTTCTCCCAGAAATGCATACTTTAGGGATGGTGGTAGTGGCTTGAGCTCGGGTTTAGGAGGTTTATCCTCTTCCTGAGGAATTTTCATAGGTTCTTTTATTTCCTCTCGTTCCTCCAGGTTAGGCTGAACATCTTTAAAGATATCCTCTAGCTCAGATTCAAGACTCTCAGCCATATTGATCTCTTCCACTAAAGAGTCAATAATGTCAGCGCTTATGCAGTCATTTGATGTGTCTGGATGCTGCATAGCTTTGACAGCATTCAACTTGAACTCATCCTCATTGACTCTCAGGGTCACTTCCCTTTTTTGTACATCAATGAGAGTTCGCCCAGTTGCTAGGAAGGGTCTTCCTAAGATGAGAGTTGCACTCTTATGCTCCTCCATTTCTAGCACTACAAAGTCAGTTGGAAAGGCGAATGGCCCAACCTTGACAATCATGTCCTCAATTATGCCTGATGGATATTTAATGGAGCCATCAGCAAGTTGGAGACATATCCGGGTTGGTTTGACTTCTTCAGTCAACCCAAGCTTTCTGATAGTGGATGCAGGTATTAGATTGATACTTGCTCCAAGGTCACATAGGGTTGTCTTGGTACAAGCACCTTCTAATGTGCATGGTATCATAAAGCTTCCTGGATCTTGAAGCTTCTCTGGTAAACTCTTCAGAATGACTGCACTGCATTCTTTAGTGAGAAACACTTTTTCAGTTTCTCTCCAATCCTTCTTATGACTTAAGATCTCTTTCATGAACTTAGCATAAGAAGGTATTTGCTCAAGTGCCTCTGCAAACAGAATCTTTATTTCAAGAGTCCTTAGATAGTCTGCAAAGCGGGCAAATTGTTTATCCTGTTCCGCTTGGCAGAGTTTCTGAGGATAAGGCATCTTGGCTTTATATTCTTCAACCTTAGTTGCTGCAGGTTTATTCCCTGCAGAGGTGGTTGGAGAAGCCTTTTTAGAGGGGTTACTATCAGCACTCTCAGGTGTCTGATTCCTCATTGGCATTTGAGCGCCAGGACTGGGTGAGGAATGGGCATTTAATGCCAACTTTCCCCCCTTTTTCTGGCGTTTGAATGCCAGAACTGGGCAAGGAATGGGCGTTTAACGCCAATTTTCCCCCCTTTCTGGCGTCTGAACGCCAGGAGTATTCCTCTCTGGGCTCTTACTGTCCTCAGAGGGATTTTGGCAGTGGTTTGGTTATCCTCTGTCAGTTGTTCCTTTCTTAGCTTTTTGCTACTTTGAGCAGTGTTATTCAATGTCTTCCCACTCCTCAGTTGAACTGCTTGGCATTCTTCTGTTATCTGTTTAGATAACTGCTATTTTGTCTGATTCAACTGTGATTCTATATTCTTGTTAGCGGTTTTGGTTTCTTGGAGCATCTCTTTAAATTTTGCTAACTGTTTTGTCATCAGGAGTAATTGCTGACTAAGCTCAACAATCTGTTCTTGAGGATTAGGATCAGTAGTTACTGCCATAGCTTCTTCTTTTGTAGAGGACTCACTGCTTGAGTATAGATGTTGATTTCTAGCAACAATATCTATGAGCTCTTGAGCTTCTTCAATTGTCTTCCTCATATGTATAGATCCACCAGCTGAGTGGTCTAGAGACATTTGAGCTTTTTCTGTAAGCCCATAGTAGAAGATGTCTAACTGTACCCACTCTAAAAATATTTCAGAGGGGCATTTTCTTAGCATACCTCTGTACCTCTCCCAGGCATTATAAAGAGATTCATTATCCTCTTGTTTAAAGCCTTGGATGTCCAGCCTTAGCTGTGTCATCCTTTTTGGAGGATAAAATTGATT
>NC_029776.3:33197158-33201723 GCF_000817695.3 Arachis duranensis | reverse complement strand
ATCCACCTCTTTATCACGTACTGTGTCAGCAATTTGTAAGAACTATGCCAGAAACTCAGTAGGTTCTTCCTGTGGAAGACCAGAATACTAGCAATTTTGCTGCACCATGATAATGAGTTGAGGATTTAGCTCAAAGCTGCTTGCTTTAATGGGAGGTATACAGATGTTACTCCCATATGCAGCTGTAATAGGGTTAGCATATGACCCCAGAGTCCTTCTGGAGTGCTCAATTCCACTTAGGTCCATGATGGAGAAAGGGAAATGATATGGATTCACAAGTAAAGTATAAAATACTTTTTTTTTAGGAATGACCGAAAATAATAAAATAAAATAAAAAAATAAAATAAAATAAAATTTCGAAAACTAAAAGAAAATAGAATCAAAGCAAATTGAAAACTAGATTGAAAAGATTTTGGAATTAGCAATTAAAAAGATATGATTGAAAATTATTTTGAAAAAGATTTGATTTTTGAAATGAGGAAAGAGAAAAACAACAAAATGACACCAAACTTAAAATTTTTAGAAAATCAAACATAAATTTTCCGAAAACCTAAAGGAAAACACAAAGAAGACACCAAACTTAGAATTTTTAAAGATCAAGAAGGGACTAAGAACATGCAAATTCAAAAAATTAAAAGAAAACAAAAGCATGAAATTGATACCAAACTTAAAATATGAAACTAAACTCAAATAAAAGACTCTAAACCAACAAAAATGAAACAGTCCTAATCTAAGCAACAAGATAAATCGTCAGTTGTCCAAACTTAAACAATCCCCGGCAACGGCACCAAAAACTTGGTGCATGAAATTGCAATCACACTTTTGTAATTCCGCACAACTAACCAGCAAGTGCACTAGGTCGTCCAAGTAATACCTTACGTGAGTAAGGGTCGATCCCACGAAGATTGTTGGCTTGAAGCAAGCTATGGTTATCTTGTAACTCTTAGTCAGGATATCAATAATTCTCAGGTTTAATTGTGAAAATTAAAAGAACATGAAATAAATACTTGTTTTGCAGTAATGGAGAACAGGTTGAGGTTTTAGAGATGCTCTATCTTCTGAATCTCTGCTTTCCTACTGTCTTCTTCTTCATGCACGCAAGGCTCCTTCCATGGCAAGCTGTATGTAGGGTTTCACCGTTGTCAATGGCTACCTCCCATCCTCTCAGTGAAAATGTTCAACGCGCTTTATCACAGCACAGCTAATCATCTGTCGGTTCTCAATCAGGTTGGAATAGAATCCAGTGATTCTTTTGTGTCTGTCACTAACGCCCAGCCCTCAGGAGTTTGAAGCTCGTCACAGTCATTCAATCCTTTAATCCTACTCAGAATACCACAGACAAGGTTTAGACCTTCCGGATTCTCTTGAATGCCGCCATCAATTCTAGCTTCTACGAAGATTCTGATTAAGGAATCCAAGAGATATTCACTCAATCTAAAGAAGAACGGAGGTGGTTGTCAGGCACACATTCATAGGTGGGAATGATGATGAGTGTCACGGATCATCACATTCATCAAGTTGAGGAACAAGTGATATCTTAGAATAGGAGCAAGCGTGATTGAATGAAAAAATAGTAGTAATTGCGTTAATCCATCAAGACACAGCAGAGCTCCTCACCCCCAACCATGGGGTTTAGAGACTCATGCCATAGAAGATACAATAAGAAATGTGTAATCTATCATGAGGTAAAGATACAATGTCAAAATATCCTATTTATAGTGAACTAGTAACCTAGGATATACAGAAATGAGTAAATGACGAAAAAATCCACTTCCGGGATCCACTTGGTGTGTGCTTGGGCTGAGCATTGAAGCTTTCATGTGTAGAGACTTTTCCTGGAGTTACACGCCAGCTTTTGTGCCAGTTTGGGCGTTTAACTCCAATTTTTGTGCCAGTTTCGGCGTTAAACGCCGGAAATTCTGTAGCTGATTTGCAACGCCGGTTTGGACCATCAAATCTCGAGCAAAGTATGGACTATTATACATTGCTGAAAAGCCCAAGAAGTCTACTTTCCAAAGAAATTGAGAGCACGCTAACTGAACTTCTGTAGCTCTAGAAAATTTACTTCGAGTGCAGGGAGGTCAGAATCCAACAACATCTGCAGTCCTTTTTCAGCCTCTGAGTCAATTTTTTGCTCAGGTCCCTCAATTTCAGCCAGAAATTACCTGAAATCACAGAAAAATACACAAACTCGTAGTAAAGCCCAGAAAAGTGAATTTTAAATAAAAACTAATAAAAACATACTAAAAACTAACTAAAATGTACTAAAAACATACTAAAAACAGTGCCAAAAAGCGTATAAATTATCCGCTCATCAAGCGCCCTCTTCACAAATGTCTATGAGGACTTGGTCCAACCTTTGATCAAAGTTGACCCTTCTAGTGTAGGGGTGTTCATCTCCTTGCATCATGGGCAAGTTGAATGCCAACCTTACATTTTCCGGACTAAAATCTAAGCATTTCCCCCGAACCATTGTAAGCCAATTCTTTGGGTCCGGGTTCACACTTTGATCATGGTTCTTGGTGATCCATGCATTGGCATAGAACTCTTGAACCATTAAGATTCTGGACTCGGAGGTGGAAGCTTTTGCCTTCCCTTTCCTCTTTCTAGAGGTTTCTCCGGCCTTAGGTGCCATAAATGGTTATGAAAAAACAAAAAGCAACGCTTTTACCACACCAAACTTAGAAGATTTGCTCGTCCCTGAGCAAAAGAAGAAAAAAGAGAGTAGAAGAAGAAGAAAGATAGGAGATGGAGGGGGGCTTTGTGTTTCGGCCAAAGGAGAGGAGTAGTGATTAGGTTGTGTGAAAATGAAGGAGTGAAGAAGGGTTTATATAGGGGTGGAGAGAGGGGTAGGTTTCGGCCATTATGGGTGGGTTTGGGAGGGAAAGTGGTTTGAATTTGGATGGTGAGGTAGGTGGGGTTTTATGAAGGATGGATGTGAGTGGTGAAGAGAATGGTGGGATTTGATAGGTGAGGGGTTTTTTGGGGAAGAGGTATTGAGGTGATTGGTGAGTGGGTAAAGAAGAGAGAGAGTGGTGGGGTAGGTGGGGATCCTGTGGGGTCCACAGATCCTGAAGTGTTAAGGATAACTCATCCCTGCACCAAGTGGCGTGCAAAAACGCCCTTTCTGCCAATTCTGGCGTTAAACGCCGGGCTGCTGCCCCTTTCTGGCATTTAACGCCAGCTTCTTGCCCATTCCTGGCGTTAAACGCCAGTCTGGTGCCCCTTTATGGCGTTAAACGCCCAAATGGTGCCAGACTGGGCGTTAAACGCCCTTTTGCTACCCTTACTGGCGTTTAAATGCCAGCAAGCTTTTCCTTCAGGGTGTGCTATTTTTCTTTCTATTTTTCATTCTATTTTTGCTTTTTCAATTGATTTTGTGACTTCACATGATCATCAACCTACAGAAAACATAAAATAACAAAAGGAAAATAGATAAATATAACATTGGGTTGCCTCCCAACAAGCGCTTCTTTAATGTCAGTAGCTTGACAGTTGGCTCTCATTGAGCCTCACAGATGTTCAGAGCAATGTTGGAACCTCCCAACACCAAACTTAGAGTTTGAATATGGGGGTTCAACACCAAACTTAGAATTTGGTTGTGGCCTCCCAACACCAAACTTAGAGTTTGACTGTGGGGGCTCTGTTTGACTCTGTTTTGAGAGAAGCTCTTCATGCTTCCTCTCCATGGTTGTAGAGGGATATCCTTGAGCCTTAAACACAAGGGATTCTTTATTCACTTGAATGATTAATTCTCCTCTGAGCAAAGGGGGTTCATCCTCCCAAGTCTCATTACCAAATAACTTGTCATTTAGCTTCATGATTGCTCCAAGGTACTTAGAAACTTGCTCTTTAGTGACATCTTCATCCTCTTCAGAGGAAGAATACTCATCAGAGCTCATGAATGGAAGAAGTAAATTCAATGGAATCTCTATGGTCTCAGTGTGAGCCTCAGATTCCCATGGTTCCTCATTAGGGAACTCATTGGAGACCAGAGGACGTCCATTGAGGTCTCCCTCAATGGCGATCACTGCCTCTTCCTCCTCTCCAATTTCAACCATGTTGATGGCCTTACACTCTCCTTTAGGATTCTCTTCTATATTGCTTGGAAGAGTACTAGGAGAGAGTTCAGTAACTTTCTTACTCAGCTGACCCACTTGTGCCTCCAAGTTTCTAATGGAGGACCTTGTTTCAGTCATGAAACTTTGAGTGGTTTTGATTAGATCAGAGACCATGGTTGCTAAGTCAGAGTAGCTCTGCTTAGAATTCTCTATCTGTTGCTGAGAAGATGATGGAAAAGGCTTACCATTGCTAAACCTGTTTCTTCCACCATTATTGTTGTTGAAACCTTGTTGAGGTCTCTGTTGATCCTTCCATGAGAGATTTGGATGATTTCTCCATGAAGGATTATAGGTGTTTCCATAGGGTTCTCCCATATAATTCACCTCTTCCGTTGATGGGTTCTCAGGATCATAAGCTTCTTCTTCAGATGAAGCATCCTTAGTACTGCCTGGTGCAGCTTGAATTCCAGACAGACTTTGAGAAATCAAATTGACTTGCTGAGT
>NC_029776.3:33194489-33196725 GCF_000817695.3 Arachis duranensis | reverse complement strand
TGCTTCTCCCATAGAAGTCGGGAGTAGGTGCAGTAAAGTCACCCAGCACCTTCTTTGCATTGTTGGCATTGTTGTTGTTTTTCGCTGCCATGTCTTCTTCTTGTTTGAAGATTTCTGTTAGGTCCTCTACAGAGAGTAGTGCTTTAGCTTCTCTTAGCTTTCGCTTCAAGGTCCTTTCAGGTTCAGGGTCAGCCTCAACAAGAATGCTTTTATCTTTGCTCCTGCTCATATGAAAGAGAAGAGAACAAGAAAATATGAAATTCTCTATGTCACAGTATAGAGATTCCTTGAGGTGTCAGAGGAAAAGAAGAATAGATGGAGGAGGTAGAAGAATTCGAACTTATCAAGAGGGATAGAGTTCGAAATGTGCATTGAGGAGGAGTGTTAGTCCATAAATGGAAGGATGTGGGAAGAGGGGAAGAATTTTCGAAAATAAAGTAAAAGATTTTAAAATAATTAAAAGGAATTTTCAAAATTTGATTGATGATTTTCGAAAACTAAGATTGAGAAAGAAATAAAGTGATTTTTGAAAAAGATTTTGAAATTAGAAATAAAAAAGATATGATTGAAAACTATTTTGAAAAAGATGTGATTAAAAAGATTTGATTGAAAAACAATTTAAAAAGATTTGATTTTAAAATTAATGACTTGGCTAACAAGAAATTTAAAAGATATGATTCAAACATTAAACCTTTCTCAATAGAAAAGGCAACATACTTGAAATGTTGAATCAAATCATTAATTGTTAGCAAGTATTTTTAAATAATGAAAGAAATTGATTTTGAAAATATATGATTGAAAAGATATGATTTGAAAAAGATTTGATTTTGAAAAATTATGAAAACTTGAAAAAAATTTGAATTAAAAACAAAATCTTCCCTCTTGTGCCATCCTGGCGTTAAACGCCCAGAATGGTATCCATTCTGGCGTTTAACGCCCAAAACTCTATCTTTTTGGGCGTTAAACGCCCAGCCAGGTACCCTGGTTGGCGTTTAAACGCCAGTTTTCCTTCTTCACTGGGCGTTTTGAACGCCCAGCTTTTTCTGTGTAATTTCTCTGCTGCATGTTCTGAATCTTCAATTCTCTGTATTATTGACTTGAAAAGACACAAATTAAGAATTTTTTTGAATTTTTAATGATGAGGAATATTCAAAATGCAACTAAAATCAAATAAACAATGCATGCAAGACACCAAACTTAGAAGTTTGTATACTATTGACACTAACAAATTGAGAATGCATATGAGAAACAACAAAATACTCAAGACAAGAGAATTTAAAGATCAGAGCAAGGAAATCATCAAGAACAACTTGAAGATCAATGAAGAACATAATGTATGTAATTTTCGAAAATTAGAAGAATGCAATTGACACCAAACTTAAAATTAGACACTAGACTCAAACAAGAAACATAAAATTATTTTTGGTTTTTATGATTTTGTAATTTTTTTGGATTTTTCGAAAATTATTGGGAAAAGAAAAATAAGGATTTCAAAATTCTTAATGAGAATTCTAGGAATCATGCAATGTTAGTCTAAAGTTGCAGTCTAAAAAGATTAGACATGGCTAGCCAAGATTCAGCAGAACATTACATTCAAGAGCTAAATTGATAAGAATCAATCAGCTTTGGTGATGATGAAAACATCATCTGAAACTCTAGAATTCATTCTTAAGAATTCTGAAGAAAAATACCTAATCTAAGCAACAACATGAACCGTCAGTTGTCCAAACTCGAACAATCCCCTGCAACGGCGCCAAAAACTTGGTGCACGAAATTGTGATCATCAATGGCGCCATCAACATGGTACGCTCAATTGCAATCTCAACTCTTTATCACAACTTCGCACAACTAACCAGCAAGTGCACTGGGTCGTCCAAGTAATAAACCTTACGCGAGTAAGGGTCGATCCCACGGAGATTGTTGGTATGAAGCAAGCTATGGTCATCTTGTAAATCTCAGTCAGGCGGATTAAAATGGTTATGGAGGATTAATGATTAAAATATGAATAAAATAAAGATAGAGATACTCATGTAATTCATTGGTGAGAATTTCAGATAAGCGTATGGAGATGTTTTGTCCCTTCCGTCTCTCTGCTTTCCTACTGTCTTCATCCAATCTTTCTTACTCCTTTCCATGGCAAGCTGTATGTTGGGCATCACCGTTGTCAATGGCTACAGTCCCGTCCTCTCATGAAAATGTTCAACGCGCTCTGTCACAACACGGCTATTCAGCTGTC
>NC_029776.3:33192129-33194363 GCF_000817695.3 Arachis duranensis | reverse complement strand
TCCTTGAATCCTACTCAGAATACCACAGACAAGGTTTAGACCTTCCGGATTCTCAAGAATGCCGCCATCAATTCTAGCTTATACCACGAAGATTCTGATTAAGGAATCCAAGAGATACACATTCAAGCCTTGTTTGTATGTAGAACGGAAGTGGTTGTCAGGCACGCGTTCATAAGTGAGAATAATGATGAGCATCACATAATCATCACATTCATCATGTTCATGGGTGCGAATGAATATCTTAGAACAAGAATAAGCTGAATTGAATAGAAGAAAAATAGTAATTGCATTAATACTCGAGGTACAGCAGAGCTCCACACCTTAATCTATGGTGTGTAGAAACTCCACCGTTGAAAATACATAAGAACAAGGTCTAGGCATGGCCGAGAGGCCAGCCCCCATGATCTAAGAACTAGCCGTCCAAAGATGATAATACAATAGCAAAAGGTCCTATTTATAGAGAACTAGTAGCTTAGGGTTTACAAATATGAGTAAATGACGTAAAAATCCACTTCCGGGCCCACTTGGTGTGTTCTTGGGCTGAGCATTGAAGCTTCTATGTGTAGAGACTTTTCTTGGAGTTAAACACCAGCTTTTGTGCCAGTTTGGGCGTTTAACTCCCACTTCTGTGCTAGTTTCGGCATTAAACGCTGGGCAGTCTTTAGCTGATTTGGAACGCCGGTTTGGGCCATCAAATCTCGGGAAAAGTATAAACTATTATATATTTCTGGAAAGCCCAGGATGTCTACTTTCCAACGCAATTGAAAGTGCGCCAATTGGGCTTCTGTAGCTCCAGAAAATCTACTTCGAGTGCAGGGAGGTCAGAATCCAACAGCATCTGCAGTCCTTTTCAGCCTCTGAATCAGATTTTTGCTCAGGTCCCTCAATTTCAGCCAGAAAATACCTGAAATCATAGAAAAACTCACAAACTCATAGTAAAGTCCAGAAAAGTTAATTTTAAATAAAAACTAATAAAAATATAATAAAAACTAACTAAAACATACTAAAAACATACTAAAAACAATGCCAAAAAGCATATAAATTATCCGCTCATCAATTATTAGCTAGTTTTGGAGTTTATGTTTGTAGAGAGAGAAACTCTCACTTCTCTCTAGGTTCTAGCTTTCTCAATTTCAAATTCACTTGGATTCTTTGGTTAGATCTATTTTGATTTCAGGTTTATGTTGTTTCAATTTGTAGATCTCATTCTTCTACTCTCATTTAATGCTATTGTTACTCTAGTATTGTAGATCTTGGATTCGGATCTTTTTTACTTTGATTTCTATTAATGCATTGAGGAATTTCATGTTAATTATTGTCAATTGCTTGATTGTAGTTAATTGTTTGTAGTAGATAACCTTGATTTGGATTTTTCTTCTCAATTTCACAATGTCTTCCAATATTGCTTACCAAGTGTTTGAGCTAGAAATTGTCAACTATAGTTATGGAGTAGATTTTCACTCTTGGCTTGGGGGTTGGGAGATTGGAGACACTTGAATTGTCAAATTCTCTTGTTGATTGACAATTGGAAATTGCTAGTTGATTTGGATGTTACTAAAGCTAATCTTTCCTTAGGATTTGACTAGGACTTGTAGATTCAAATTGATTATCTTCACTTGACTTTTCTTCATAGTTAGAGGTTAACTAAGTGGAGCAATAACCAATTCTTATCACAATTGATGGTGGCAATGATGATAAGAATTCCAATTCTCACTCATGGCGAAGGATTTTATATTGATTGATTATCATTTGTTCTTGTTAGCTTAATGATGAGCGGATAATTTATACGCTTTTTGGCATTGTTTTTATATAGTTTTTAGTAAGTTTAAGCTACTTTTAGGGATGTTTTCATTAGTTTTTATGATAAATTCACATTTCTGGACTTTACTATGAGTTTGTGTGTTTTTCTGTGATTTCAGGTAAATTCTGACTGAAATTGAGGGATTTGAGCAAAACTCTGAAGAAGGCTGACAAAAGGACTGCTGATGCTGTTGGAATCTGACCTCCCTGCACTCGAAATGGATTTTCTGGAGCTACAGAACTCCAATTGGCGCGCTCTCAACGGCGTTGGAAAGTAGACATCCAGGGCTTTCCAGCAATATATAATAGTCCATACTTTATTCGAAGAATGACGACGTAACTTGGCGTTGAACGCCAAGTACACGCTGCTGTCTGGAGTTAAACGCCAGAAAAACGTCATGATCCGGAGTTGAACGCCCAAAACACGTCATAAC
>NC_029776.3:33190378-33191152 GCF_000817695.3 Arachis duranensis | reverse complement strand
GACCCTTACTCACGTAAGGTTTATTACTTGGACGACCTAGTACACTTGCTGGTTAGTTGAACGGAGTTGTGAGCTTCTCTACCAGTGCCTGAAACTCTTTCAGATCCGGCAACAACACCAAGTTTTTGGCGCCGTTGCCGGGGATTGTTCGAGTATGGACAACTGACGGTTCATCTTGTTGTTCAGATTAGGTAATTTTCTTTTCAAAAACTTTTTCAAAATTTTTTTTCTTTTCTTTTTCGTTTTCTCCAACTTTATTTTCGAAAAAATTAATAAAAATACAAAAAAATTAGAAAATCATAAAAATCAAAAATAATTTGTGTTTCTTGTTTGAGTATTATGTTAATTCTTAAAGTTTGGTGTCAATTGCATGTTTTAAAAAATTTTTCTTGCATTTTTCGAAAATCACATGCATTCATAGTGTTCTTCATGATCTTCAAGTTGTTCTTGACAAGTCTTCTTGTTTGATCTTGATGATTTCTTGTTTTGTGTTGTTTGTTGTTTTTCATGTGCATTTTTGCATTCATATTTTCCATGCATTAAAAATTTCTAAGTTTGGTGTCTTGCATATTTTCTTTGCATCAAAAATTTTTCAAAATAATGTTTTTGATGTTCATCATGATCTTCAAAGTGTTCTTGGTGTTCATCTTGACATTCATAGCATTCTTGCATGCATCTTGTGTGTTGATCCAAAATTTTCATGTTTTGGGTCATTTTTGTGTTTTTCATTCAAAATTTGATTTCAAAAATATCTTTTCCTTATTTCCCTCCAAA
>NC_029776.3:33187737-33187914 GCF_000817695.3 Arachis duranensis | reverse complement strand
CCATTGGCACCATGAGCTTTGAAAAAGCTCTATGTGATCTTGGGTCAGGGATAAACCTTATGCCACTCTCTGTAATGGAGAGGCTGGGAATCATTGAGGTACAACCTGCCTTGTTCTCATTACAATTGGCAGATAAATCCATGAGAGAAGCTCATGGGATAGTAGAGGACGTGCTAG
>NC_029776.3:33185015-33187385 GCF_000817695.3 Arachis duranensis | reverse complement strand
CCATATCCAAACTCTAAGTTTGGTGTGGAGACAACATTGACTTGATCACTCTGTGGCTCCATGAGAGCCACTGTCAAGCTAGTGACATTAAAGAAGCGCTTGTTGGGAGGCAACCCAATTTTATTTATCTAATTTTATTTTATTTTGTTTTGGTGTTATTTTGTGTTGAATTAGGTACATGATCATGAGGAGTCACGAAAAAAATCAAAAAAATTAAAAACAGAGTCAAAAACAGAAGAAAAAAATTTTCACCCTGGAGGACGCACGGGCTGGCATTCAACGCCCAGAAGGTGCATCTGGCCGGCGTTTAACGCCAGAACGTGCACCATTCTGGCGCTGAACGCCAGAAACAAGCAACAACCTGGCGTTAAACGCCAGGATGCGCACACAGAGGACAATCTGGCGCTGAACGCCAGAAACAAGCTTGAAACTGGCGTTCAACGCCAGAATCAAGCATCACATGGGCGTTTAACGCCCAGAACATGCACCAATGGGCGTTTGAACGCCAGAATGGTGCATAAAGGCAATTTACACGCCTATAGGGTGAAGGAATGGTATTTCTTTTCACCTCAGGATCTGTAGACCCCACAGGATTCCCATCTCAGGATCTGTGGACCCCACAGGATCCCCACCTACCTCTTCTTTTAATCTTATTCACACTCTCCTAATCTAAATTTCATTTTCAATGTCACCCTTCCCAAAAACCTTCACCAATCACATCAATTCCTCCTCCCAATTACCCCATGCACCATTCACATCAATCTCCTCTTCCACATAAACCCCACCTACCCCCACTACATTCAAATTCAATTTCCCACCCTTTCCCACCCAAAATGGCCGAAACCTACCCTTCCCCCCCTCCCTATAAATACCTCTCCTTTCTTCCTCATTTTCACACAACACAAACCCTTTCTTCTCTAACTAAGCCGAACCCCTCTTCTCCCTCTCTACTCAAATTCTCTTCTTCTTCTTCTACTCTTCTTTTCTTTTTTGCTCGGGACGAGCAAATTTTAAGTTTGGTGTGGTAAAAAGCCTAGCTTTTTATTTTTCATTCACCATCAATGGCACCCAAGACCGGAGTTTCCTCAAGAAAAGGAAAAGGGAAGGCAAAAGCTTCCACTTCCGAATCATGGGAAAAGGAGAGATTCATCTCCAAGAGCCACCAAGACCACTTCTATGATGTTGTGGCAAAGAAGAAGGTGATCCCCGAGGTCCCTTTCAAACTCAAAAAGAATGAGTATCCGGAAATCCGACATGAGATCCAAAGAAGAGGGTGGGAAGTCATAACCAACCCCATGCAACAAGTCGGATTACTGATGGTTCAAGAGTTCTATGCTAATGCATGGATCACTAGGAACCATGATCAAAGTATGAACCCGAATCCAAAGAACTATCTCACAATGGTTCGGGGGAAATACTTAGATTTCAGTCCGGAAAATGTGAGGTTGGCGTTTCATGGATCGGGCCATCATGATTCATAGCATCATGATTGGAGAGGAAGTAGAGGTTCATGAAGTCATAGCCAATGAACTCTACAAAATAGCTGACAAGCCTTCATACATGGCACGGCTAGCCTTCCCCCACCTCATATGCCATTTATGCTATTCAGCTGGAGTTATCATAGATGGAGATGTCTCCATTGAAGAAGACAAGCCCATCACCAAGAAGAGGATGGAGCAAACAAGGGAAGTCCCTCACGGCCCCCAAGGAGAACATAAGGAAGTTCATCATCAACAAATGCCTCATGGAATGCACTTTCCTCCCAACAACTATTGGGAGCAACTCAGTACCTCCTTAGAAGATTTGAGCCAAAACGTGAGGTTAGAACATATGGCTGCAAATCAAGAAGATTCCTGAGATACCTCAGGGAATAAGTTGTCCTCCACACAACTTTTGGGAGCAAATAATGTTAAAAACACCAAAATCACTAGGGATCATTCAACAGAAGCAAGGAAGAGACATAGAGGAGCTCAAAAAGCACCATTGGACCTTCAAGAAGGCGCCACCCTCACTCAGGTGGATTCATTCCTTGCTCTTTATTTCTTTCTGTTTTCGTTTTTAATACTATGTTTATTTATGTTTTGTGTTTCTACTTCATGATCATTAGTGTGTAACTATGCCTTAAAGCTATGAATAAAATCCATTAGTCTTTCACCTCTCTTAAAAAGAAAAATGTTTTAATTCAAAAGAACAAGAAGTACATAATTTTCGAAATTATTAGTGAATTTAATTTAATTATATTGATGTGGTGGCAATAATTTTTGTTTTCTGAATGAATGCTTGAACAGTGCATATTTTTGATCTTGCTGTTTATGAGTGTTAAAATTGTTAGCTCTTGAAAGAATGATGAACAAAGAGAAATGTTATTGA
>NC_029776.3:33167492-33183936 GCF_000817695.3 Arachis duranensis | reverse complement strand
TCCGTTCTACATGCAACAGAGCTTGAATGCGTATCTCTTAGATTCCCCAACAGAATCTTCGTGGTATAAGTTAGATAGTTGGCGGCATTCATCTGGATCCGGAAAGTCCAACCTTGTCTGTGGTGTTCCGAGTAGGATCCTGGGAGTCCGGAAAGTCCAACCTTGTCTGTGGTGTTCCGAGTAGGATCCTGGGAGTCCGGAAAGTCCAACCTTGTCTGTGGTGTTCCGAGTAGGATCCTGGGAGTCCGGAAAGTCCAACCTTGTCTGTGGTGTTCCGAGTAGGATTCCGGTAATGAATGACCGTGACGTGCTTCAAACTTTAACCTGCTGGGCGTTGGTGACAGACGCAAAAGAGGGATTCTATTCCAGTAGGAGCGGGAACCAACCGGTGATTAGCCGTACTGTGACAGAGTGCGTTAGCATAGTTTTCACTGCGAGGATGGGTTGTAGCCATCAGCCATGGGTGATGCCTCCAGACTTGTTAGCTGTGCGAGTGACAGCCGCACAGGGTATTTCCCCGAGAGGAAGAAAGTAGCCACAGTTGATGGTGAACCCCTATACAAAGCTTGCCATGGAAAGGAGTAAGAAGGATTGAGTAGAAGGAGTAGGAGAGCAGGCGTCCAAGAGCTCTACAGCATCTCCATCCGCTTATCTGAAATTCCCACCAATGAATCTGCATAAGTATCTTTATCCCTTTCATTATTTCTATTTTCGAAAACCCATAAAACTATTTTAATCTGCCTAACTGAGATTTGCAAGGTGACCATAGCTTGCTTCATACCAACAATCTCTGTGGATTCGACCCTTACTCACGTAAGGTTTATTACTTGGACGACCCAGTACACTTGCTGGTTAGTTGAACGAGATTGTGACGGAAATAAACAATGCCCTCAGAGTATACATCCTACAAGTAGAAAGAACAAGTGATCACAATTTCGTCCACCACTTAATTTCTTGTTCTACTTAGTCCAATTGTTAATTGCCCGTTGCTTTAATTCATGCTCATTTACTTTCCTTGTATTCAACTCTAAAAACACCAAGAGAACTCCTAACCAATGATGTGCATCTTAGGGCAACTCCTAGGAGGAACAACCCGGGATTCTACTCCCGGTTATTGATTTTGAATTGTGGTGACACATTTCCTAAGTTTGTATGCACGATTTCTTGTTGGTTTAGACTATACTCACAACAGAATTTATTGATAAATTCTATATCGACAAAATTTACGCGCATCAAAGGTACTTAGAGCCTTTGGCTTTTTTTTCAACCCCTTTTCTTTTTTCTTTCTTTTTTTCATTACGTGTTGCTCCTTCAAGACTTTGTCAAATGTAAAAATTCCATAATAGTCCTCTAGATTAAGGTTTCAAGCAATTTGGCTCAACTTGTGTTGAACATTCTTAGTTAGTTTGGCCTTCCAAATTTATATTATCATTCTCTTTATGATTAATCCCTTTCTCTTTTTGTTCTTTCTTGGCAAATGATCCTTGCCCACATTTAAGAGCAAGCACAATTATAATTGTGGATTGTGATGAACAAGTAATAATATGCACTTGATTAACAACACTCATAAATGTATTGTATAGGATAGAACAAGATCACATTGCAGATTATTAAAAAGGAAGGAAACAAATAGAAGTCAACAATCTTAGTTCTTATTGCCATCATCTTCCTCATATTCCTTTTTATTATCCTTTTAGGCTATGTAGAGCATAGCCTCCAACACTAAACTTAGAATGATTACTTGTCCTCAAGCAACAAAGAAAAATAGCGGTGATAAAAATAAGAATAATCATGATTGTCTAGTGGATATAAGAAAGCAAAGCGGAAGCTCATTCAAATAAAATAAACAAAATTAAAAAAATGAAAGGAAAGACAAAATAAAGCAAAATAAACATATTGCTCATGTATTGGTACGGGCGAAGTGGACCTTGCATGGGTGAAGTATGGCAACACCAAACTTGGTGTGAGAACACCAAACTTAGTATGACACAATCAATGAGAGGCTGAGCCAAGTATCCAGTGAAGTGCAAGCATCATGTTTATTGTAGCAACATCAAACTTAATCCATGGAATACATATGCAACATGAAGTACAGCAAAAAAAAAAGAAAAATGAAAAGAAATTACCTAATGCTGGGTTGCCTCCCAACAAGCGCTTATTTAACGTCACTAGCTTAATGGTTAGTTCTTGAAGTTTCTTCCTCTTCTTCCAGTTGGTTAAGAGAAATGACTTCAGTGGACATGAGGAGATAAAGAGATACCCACCAAAAAGCATCCCCATACAACTCTCTGATTCACTAGGACTAAAGAAAGTATATTCAAGTGTTGGGGGAGAAGACCTTAATTCAAATGTAGGTGGTGCATTCAGATTTTTCCTCCCAGAAGCTTGCATACATAGATAAAAGGACTTGTATGGCTTTCTCCTTAATTATTAGAATGTGCAAGCATGGAGTGTGCATGGCTTCCTCCTTTGTTTGTGCATCTTCCTCTTCTTCAATGTGTGAGGGTGGAGAGTTCTCTAATTCACTAGAGAATGAACTCCTTTGCTTGATTTCCTCACATGCTTCCATAGAATCTTGTATTGTATCTCTTGGAAAGGATGTTGCATGTTCCTTTGTCATCTCTTGTAGCCTTTAAGGATATGAAATCCTAAGCTTGTATTCCTCCACTACCCCCTTCTTCTGGAATTTCACTTGGTACAGGGGTGTCTTGGTCTTGCTCTTGCACTTCTAACTCTTCTTCTTTTTCGGGGCTTAAGTGTTGTGCAGTGTTTGGAAGAACCCCTTCATCAAGAACTTCTTGAATTATTGGTTCAATTAAATAAACTCCTATGTAGCTCTTTGATTCACTGGAGGATGGAATCCTTTGAATGATTCCCTCACATTCTCTTGTAGGAATTCGCATTGCTTCTCTTAGGAGGGAGTTTGCTTGTTTTTTTGCCCAATGCTTGGTAATCAACTCTACATGTTTTTCTATATTTTTGACACTCATTTTTATATCATGTATGTAATTTTGAGCAGTGTTCTTTAGTTCTTTTATGGCAAGATCAAGAGTTGATGGTTTTTTATATGAACAAAAAGATGATAGTTCTTGGTATAGATAGAGAGGTGGTAGTCCTTGGTATGAATAAGGAGATAGTGGTTCTTGATATGAATAATTGGAGGATGGTTCCTGATATGAATAAAGAGATAATGGCTTTTGGTATGAATAAAGAGATGATAGTTCTTGGTATAAGTAAGGAGATGATGGTTCTTGATAGATGGAATATGGATTACTGTAGTTTCCTTGGCCTTGACTTTTCCAATCAAAATCCAAATAATTCTTCCATCCGCAATAATATGAATCATTCCTTGAGTGTGAGTAGTAATCCATGTGATCTCTCTCCATTATTTTTCTTAGCACAAAATACCAAAAAGAATTAAATGCACCATGTGGTAAAAAGGAAAGAAAATATGAGAGAATGAAAAGGAAATTTTTTTATGAAGAGAAAATAGAAAAAAAAAAGTGGCTAATCTAGGTAATCAATCAATTGGTAGATGTTAATCACAATTATTCCTTGACAACGGCGCCAAAAACGTGGTGTGAAATTTCAAGCCACAACTTACCAGCAAGTGAACTGGGTTGTACCAAGTAATAGCTCACGGTGAGTGAGTATTGATCTCACGAAGATTAACGGACTAAGAAAGCAATGGTTGATTAGCTATTCTAGTTAAACAAATTGAAATGAGAGTTTTGATTATCAAATAGCATAAAAAGCAATAAACTAAGGAAAGTGAATGATAATGGTTGAGAAAACAATGCGAAAATGGAGTTAAGGCTTTGGAGATGTTTAAATGCTCGGATTAATATTCAATGTCAACTATTTTGATCATGCAATGATTATGTTTATGGAAAACCCTGAGTGATTAAATTCCTATTCCTAGGCAATCCAATCTTTTCTAATCTAAGCGATTGTCAATTCCTTGATCACTCAATTACATTGGAGGGTTAAGTCTAATTTCTTATTTAAAGCCACACAAACCTTAAGAACCCAAAAGCATGATGCAGTTATATGTCACATACCACATTAAGCCTAGGCAATTAAGGATTATGAGAGATTGGTTTCAAGCTGTAATTATAATGATATAACTTTTCTAATACTCAAATAGAATTCAAGTAAGATTAAAGTTATTTCCAATAATCACGAATCCTTAGGATGAAAAATGAAACCAATTCTTAAATAAAAATCAAAGCATTAATTAAGAGTAGAATAATATATAATTATCAATCCATTAAAGTAAACAGAGCTCCTAACTTTAACAATGGAGGTTTAGTTGTCCATAGTGTAGAAAATTAAAATCCCATAGTGCAGAAAATTAAAATCCTAATCTAATGTGTAAAACCTAAAAATAATGAATGAAAGACGAAAGAGAATGAGTTCCTCCCATCAAAAATGGCGCTACTTCTTTTATAATAGCGTGAAATTGCACTCTGGGCCTTGTTGCTAGCGTTTAGCACCCCTTGGCTCTAAATGCCTCTTCTGGTGCAATTCTGATGTTGCTTTTTTCAGGTTTGGTGCTAAACACCGGAGGAGTGGCATTTAGAACCGGGAGTCCCGAGAAGAATTGAAGCTGGACGTGGTTTCGCGCTAAATGCCAATGTTGTGGCATTTAGCGCTATGATGCTAGAGAGAAGGCATAAACTATTATATATCGTTGGAAAGTTTTGAAAGTTAGCTTTCTAATTCTGCTAGAACCGCATTATTTGGATCTCTATAGCTCAAGTAATGCCCATTGAAGTGTGAAAAGGTCAGAGTTGACAACATCCACAAATTCTCATTGCACTTGTCTTCAATTCTTGGTTCCTCCTCGTTCTTTTACTTCTCTTTTTCTAACATTTTCCTATAAGAATCTTGAAACCAAGAAAATTAAAGTACTAATATAATAGCCTTGAAAATCATATAGTTATCAAGCATAAGTTATTAATTCTCTATAAGAAATGCCAATGAAAAGTGCTTAAGATGCTCATGCATCAGTGTCACCAAAATGCAATGTTTAACTAAAATATCTTACCGTCAAATTTTTTTGACAGTAAATCCCATGATAAAGTTCGCGCCTATTCCATCCCTTTTTTCTCCAAGTATTACCTACGAATTTACCGTCGGACAAATTCTATAACAAAATCCTCTATGAATCCATCAATAAAGTCAATGCTAACGCAAGACTCTAAATTTGATTGCGTACTCGACATTTTTTTTGTAGTAATACCACAATTGCAATGAATTCCAAAGAAGTTTGAAAAATCAAAGAAAAAATGATAAAGAAAAAAAAAACGAATTATCAAAATCTGAAATTGATAACGCATTGCTGAATCATTGAACAAAGAAAACAATTAAAATTTTGATTCTAAATCACTCAATTATGAGTTCAACCTGCAATAAGTGCATTAGAACACAAATTGATAAGAGTTATGGGAAAATGATGCAATAGAACACAAATTGGGAGCACAAGAATCAGAATTAAGGGAGAATCAAGTAAATCATACCTGATTATTAGAGCGCGATTGAGATTTCAATCAAAATCAGCACAAGTTTGTTCGAAAAAAGATTCAGAGCGCGATTAAGATTGAGATGAAAACTATAAAGAGATTTGAACAATGAAGAACACGGAATGATAAAAATGTGAGAGAACAATTAGTGTGTGGTTATCACTTTTCAAAGAGAATAAGGCACTAAGAGAGTGATTTTGTGTGAGGGGGAGTGACGAGGCACTGAGAGTGTGATGTTACTACATTTCACAGTTTAGACCTTTTTTGTTATTTTTTAAATTTTAACTTTTTTTAGTGGCAATAGCTGAAATGGCCATTATAATCTATAGTATTAATGACAAATATATAATTGTTACTAAAAAATAATTTTAAGAAGAGAAATTGCAATAATAATATTATTGCCACTAAAAATTTGTCGCTAAGAATATTTTTTCTTGAAGTGGGAAGACGAAAAAGATGAAGAGATAGCAGGCATAGGTGAGAGCAAATCGTGACTGAGAATGGAGGAGGCAGTTGTTTTGGGGCTTGTGAGGTAGATGATAATACATTAGTGCGTGTATAGGAGTGGGAATTAATGTTTAAATTTTTCAGAGATTGTCTATGTATAATATATAAAACTACCGTGGTTGATTTTAGTAGCTAATTTTAGTATATACCTAAATAACTAATAATTTATTCTTTTCCAAATAGTTTAGCATAATATGAATTACACTAATACTCGAGTACCATAACACTGATGTTATTAACAAGATCATTTCTCGTAACAAATAAATAGACTTTGCTAGGTAGACAATGGCCTTTGTGAATAATGTGAATAATGAATTCTAAAATTAGTCCAATAAAATAAAAACACATTATATCCTTAAATTACCCACCTAAATCTTAATATTAGAATAACCATCCGTATATCTAGTGAATTGAATATCTAATATATTCATTATTCACATTGTTTAGTATTTTTATTGTCTACCTATACTTTTTCTAAATAAATAGATGAAAAAGAAGCCATCATAGAAACATAATATTCAAACTACGGAGAAAAGAAAATTCCATGGTCTCACAACATCATTTCAATAACATTTTACTTGGCAGCAGCTTTAGCAATAACCCATTTTTGTCGAAGAGCCTTACAAAACAAAGCAAGCTTGTCAATCTCTGGAAGAGTTCCAGTCACAGCTGAATTCGCAATAAAATTCGTAGGCCCAATTCACCAACCCTGGAAACTTGTCGTTGGTGAGGACCTTCTTTCCATTCATCTCTTCTAACACACGTAGAGAAGGCAAGAAGCTCCCAAAGGCAATGTCAGTGATTCCAACCTTGTTCCCTCCAAAGAAGGGCTTTTTTTCACTGCATTTTCCAAATGCCTCTTCCAACTTCACAAGTATTTCTTCCTCCAATTGCTCGGAGTGTGGCTTCCTTTCCTCTTCATCTTCAAAAGCCAGTAGAATGTTCCTCATGCAAAGTAATAACTACTACGTACACCCAAATTTAAATGCAAAAAATAAATTGATGATTGAAAACCAAAGTTAAAAAGGAACAATAATGTTAGGGAGACAAAAAAACAGCTAGAACTTACCTTATTTAACATTCATTAATAATCACAACACTTAATGAATACTAAATAAGACAAATTATAGCTGTTTTTAACTGATTTTCTTTTATTATTACCAAACATTTTCGAAAAAGATCGGATATTCACACAAGTAGACTTAAATAAGCATGTAGTCTCTAAAAGTTATATTTTATAATATTATTGGCTGGTTTTTGTATATTTTATGGTGATTTTGATTTAGCGAAATATTACCAGGTTAATATTTTTAGTGGGAAAAAATAAAAAAATTAGCTAATATTGGTTTAAATAAAAAAATGTTGGTCCCGTAATATTTTTCTTTGATTTAAAGGTTTTTACTTTTTAGGAATAATAAATTTGATATATCCTACTCACAAATCAATTTATAAATAAACATTTTTAATCTTAAACTATTTGGACTTATGGTAAATAAAAATATACACGAATAATGAAATTCAGTGACTAAATTTGTCATTATATAATTTCAAAAATAATAAATTTAATAATATTTTATTTACAAATTAATTTAAAAATAAATATTTAAAATTTGAACCGTCTATAGTTATAATAAATAAAAATGCTCTACGAACACAAAAAATTAATTACCAAATCAATCATCATATAATTGCGTATATTTATATCTAGTAATTTACACATTTTTTAATAAAATAATTAGCCATTAGAATAATATAAATGTCATAGTTTAATATTACAATCAAACATGTCATGCATAAGTAAATAATCTAACATTTTTACAGGCTGTAATTAAATGTTTTCACGAACCCCAAACAACCATTGTATCGTGACAATCATCTTTCATGTAATACACCAATCAACCGCTGTATAGGAATGCATTCTTTATGTTCATGAAAAAAAAGTTAACTATGGTGCGTCAAAAACATTATTTGATTATTCTATATTATAATAATGTTTGATTATCTTATGTAAGACTTTTAATTATTCCAGTAATTAATTATTTATTAAAAAATATATAAAATAACATGTACAAACATATATATTATAACTTATGTTTTATGTGTATTTATATTTTTAAAAAAAGAGTGTTAGAGATCAGTAATTTTTGTTATTTGTAACTATTAAATAATTATTAATGATGTTTTTAATGGTGTGAGATTTTATCTAATAGTATAAAATTATTCATTTTTCTTTTATTGATTACATGTTAGTCAAAATTTAATAAAATTGCTGACCTTCTAAATTTTTTTTTTTTAATTACAAAGAGATTTCTATTTTTTACTGGTCTTCTATTTAACCTTTTTTTGGTAACTCTTTTTTCTTTTAGAATTTTAATTTGAATCAACTTCTTCCTACGTATACAATTAATGCAAATCGATAGGCCTTTAGAAAAAGAATTTTACTAGACATTAGGAGTGAAATCAATTTCAACCTAACCAATTAGTTGAATAAGTGAAAAATAAATTCGCTATAAAAAAAATAACCCCTCATTATCATAGTTTTTCGAATTTTAAAATAAAAAATAGAAAAAATTAATTTACTTCGTTTATATTATAATTGGTTTTTTAGACTTTTTCTTAAAAGAATACTTACAAAAATTTAAAATCACACATGAATAGTCTTAGAACAATAAGAATCACATTTAACCAAAAGGACATTTCATATTATAAATCCTTTATATAAAGAAAGAGATATATAAATAAAGCACCTTATCATCAATGTATGAAACCCAGAATGTAGCAATTGCTCTGTCATAAGCATCTTGAGGAAGGATAGAAGGAGCATTGGACCAAACCTCATCAATATATTGAAGTATGATTGAGGATTCACATATGGGTTTGTCACCATGAATTAGAACTGGAACAAAAATAAAGCAAATATAAATAAAAATATATAAAATAACAGAAATATAATTAAGGCAGTCAAAATGTTGTGGATAAGTTAGACTTCAAACATTAAGGAAAAAATAAAATAATAAGCAAAAAATAATGTAAATGAAATGAATCTAAAATAAATTAAATGTTACTTTAATACTAAAAGTAATATAAGACTGAAAGCAAATTAAAGAAAAAGATGAATAAAAATATTTGATAACCAAAGAAAATCAATAAAAAATAGTTATAGTTTATCTTATTTAGTATTTATTAATTGTTATAATAATTAATAAATAGTAAATAAGATAAATTTTGACTATTTTTTTATCTCTCTAATATTATTGTCTTTTTTTATTTCTTTTATAGTATAAAGATAATTTTTTTTATTTTCTCCATTTCTTACCAGTTACTTTTAATACTAAAAAGTGAAAAATATATTAAAGAGGTGTATACAAAACATAATTTATATAATATTTCTCTCAATTTTTTTTATTTTTATATGGTACAGATAGAGAATTTTCAATATTTTTATTTTACTCTCCAATTTTTAAATATAACTTATACGATTTTTTTTATTTTAAAAGTAACATTTAGTTTATTTAGATTCATTTCATTTACATTAATTAACTTTTGCTTATTTATTTTATTTTTTTCTTAATTTTTGAAGTCAAACTTATCCATAACATTTTGACTATATTAATTATATTTTTTCTCTCATTGTTTTCTTTCAAATGTTTCCATCCTCTTTATATTTAAAGAAGGATATACATAAAAAATATACAAAAATGATATAAATATGTACTATTTCTCTAAAATAAATAAATAATATCCCAAAGCAAACATATATCTCTTAAAATGTAAAGATAATGAGAGAAATTTATCTTTAAAGTTTGAACTAAGTGACAGCCATTGAGTAATGATGGAGTAAAATTTTAAAGGTGAATTATAGTGTACAGAGTAATAAATGATACAAATTTAAAGATATGTTTTTTTGTTCATACATTATATAACACATGGTTTGAGTGATGTAATAATATTATAATAATGTAAGAAAGAGAACATAAACTTTGTAATTATTAGAGTATAGTTAGAGACTTATTTTTGTTATAAAATAGTAAAAATAGAATTTTTAAAAATTAAAAGATTACTTGTGTTAAGGTTCTTTCTAGTATAGTATTAAATAAAAATTATTACATAACATTGTTTATACTATATATAAAATAAAATAATTTTAGATATAAATTAAGAATAATTTTTTAAAAATAAACAGTTAAGACATTGTTTTTAATTAAATTTATTCGAATAACTTAAAAAAATAATTGACAAAAATAAGACTAATTTAATATTAGCTAAATTTATTTTATTTTTAACAAGCAATCAGCATACAAAAATAATATTCTTAATTTTTTTAATAATTTTGCCATAAATAAATTAGACAAATTACTTTAATAAACCAAATGGCACTCAATATAATCTGAACGTCCCAAACTAGAAAATGCAACGTTAAAGTCTTAAAGCGATAAATCGAATTGAGTCGATTCGATTTAATGAAATATGTAGTAAATCAAATTTATTGGATTCGAATTAGGTGTAAAACGTTCTTGAATGAAAATCGAATCAACTGGGTTCGATTTGACATTTTACTACTAAATCGAATTAAATGGACTCGATTTATAGATGAACGTAAATCGAAACAAATGGATTCGATTTGTAAATGAACGTAAATCGAATCATTTTAATTCGATTTATCCATGCACGTACGTTATGGTAAATCGAAACTTGTTGCTTCGATTTATTGGGTTTGTTATTATAAGAGAAGACACTTAATTCGATTTACAAAGCACTGAGGTGTATAAAAACGAGCTTATAATCTAATTTTTTTTTGTCACTAGAGATCGATGTGGCTAGACAAGTATGAGGACCATTGTATCATTTTACCTCCCAAATACCTTTGCGCTGGCGGAGACTAACCTGGATGAGCAATGCGCATCCACCCCCAAACTCCTTGCACTTGCTATAGTCCTTGCGATGATCCGATTCCAATACCTTGTACTCAACACCACGGCAAATGCTATAGGTCTTCACGCTGAGCACGACTTCCTCTTTTTCCTGAAACTGCTGACCTACATGAAATTTAGATACACCTCCTGTATTTTGCGTGTCTCTTGTCTCGAAGCCAACAGGTACACTGGGATCTCCCCTGAGGTGCCATGGCATCCAAGTCCAGAGCAAAGAAGTGCAGGGGTACTGATTAATACCTGAATTAGATGCTCTCCCACCCACAGCTGGAGTCGTCCGTGGTGTCTCATCGTCGCTATCATTAGCTATTGTGGCGGGCTCCACATCATCATCATCATCATCATATAATGCATCCTCAACCCCATCAGGTGCTCCAACCTCTCCAAAAACCGAAACCATCGTAGGAGAACTAGGCGTCGTGAAAGCAACCTCCCCCAACGGCCCAGCCTCACCAACTACTGCGATTCAGATTAATTGCAAAAGGATGGTAAAACTACTAAATTTGGCTCAGGTGCAATCACCAGCACTGCCGACGAGGATCTAACAGTAGGCATGGCACTAGAGCAGGCTGGATGTCCTTTAGAGTGGAAATTTCTATTCAAACTTCCATAACTAGATGCCACATCAATAAGCTTCACCAACAGTAGTTCTGGAGTCATCACCTCAGAAAACTAACGGCAACAATGAAACGGCAGCTGAAAATCATCGTCACTGCTAATAACAAATGAATCATACTTGACATCATCCCGTAACAAATGATATCTAATTTTGTTGCATATAAAAAATATATTTCATGGTTAAAAATTGTATTTAAATTAAACTGTGAAAAAGTGGCTATCTAATTTTATTAAGTTGTTTGAAATTTATAAATAAATATTTAACTATTTTTTATATATCATACGAATATTATTTCTTTATAATTATCATTTAAAAAGTTGTGAATAAAGACGTAAAGTAAAAATAAAAAAATGTGTTATTATTGTTTAAATGGTTAAATATTTATTATTTTACTGTCATATAATTATAATTTATTTAATCTATTAGTATATTACATTAAGAAAAGAAAAAAGAAAATAAACTTGAGCTAATAATTCGAACCGAAAAAGTCACGGTCGTTGTATAAGAAAAAAGAAATGTAATAAATTTTAATAATTTTTAACTGCTTCAACCATTTTTAAAAGGAGTTACTAATTAATATTTAATAATCTACAAATAATTGTACTATATTATAATTACAGTCTTTGTATTTATATTGGAACCTTCTCTAATGAAAGGAAAAAGGACACATGTCATTAGTTTTAACCACAAAAAAAGATCTATATAAAATCTCTATTAAGTGAATTTTTACACTAGTGTGACCCAATTTTAAATTAGTCTTTAATTAACATTGATGTTATACATTAAAATTACCACTAATTATATTTTTAAAATTGACAAAAATATATTATATTAGTTCATAACTTATTTTTTATTAACAGTGTATTGATGTGATTTTATGATATACATCATTAGTGACATGGGATTATACTATGATGCGACACATGTACTGTGCTTAAATAGTCCACAATATCAAGTTATCTCATCACAATACACAATTAACAAAAAATAATTAGAGACTAATGTTTTTTTGGTGACTGATTAGAGACTAATGTGATATAATTTTGTAAATTTCAAAGACATAATTGATGTAATTTAAATTTTAAAAACAATTTTAATCTATGTTACTATTAATCCTAGTCACCACTTTAAAATTTTAGCCAGTAATAATGGTGCCTAAAAATTCATGTCTTTGTGTCAATCATTTCCAATAATGTCCATGCAAATAAATATTTTAAAATCTACTTCATCACTAAATATAAAATAAAATAAATTTAAAAATTGAGAGATAAAAACGCTTGATGATTTTCATATTTTTATTCAATATTAAATTATTTCTGGGATTGGTACCTTTAAGGGAATTGTAAAACTAAATTAAATTAAGTAAAATAAATTGAAAAGTATAGTTATTATTTTTGAAAACATAAAAGTAGTAAAGAAATTTCAACCAATACTAATAATTTATTATAAATTATCAACAATTCTAATAATTATAAATTTTATATAATAATCATGATTCGCAAAAAATTATAGTAATTATAGTAAATTTAAATAAGGACGTCGTTTAGTATTTAGTGGAGTTTCATCTCTTTCCATTTACAACTTCATTCAGTCACTTTCTATTCTTTAACCACTCAAAGAATGAAGAAAGAAGATGACGAAGCTCCGATCAAAGAGAAAAAGACGGTGTTATCATCGGCGATGCAACGAGTAGTGCGATTGTTGTGTGTGAGAGGCTACCATCGCACCGTCGTGAAAGGCACTACCATCTGCGAGAGAGATAATCAATGTTTTCTTCAATGGGTTTCAGGTTGGCCTTTTTTTTGCTGGTGCATGGTGGTAATTTTAGGATTTTGATTGATTCTTTTTGTTATTTGATTAATTTGTTACAAGTTGATTAAATTTTGTGTGCTTGTTTTCTGTTTTTTGTGTTTTGTTATTCGGTATTCTTTTTTTTTAAATCTAAGTGACGATAGATTGTGATGACCAAAAAATAATACTACCCATGATTAATTGGCTATACTCATTAATTTTAATCTATGGATACGTGCAGAGTAATTTGACCAATTTGGCTATGCTGGTGAGTATAAAGCTTTTGTACAAGGCTAGGAAAACAAATCAATTATGATAAACAATGTATGTGGGTAATACTAGTTTATCAATTAACATGATTTTAGCTGATGACAACACCTCTACCCTTCCAATTATCGTCGATTCTTCATCTTTCCTCACAGTTTCTCTTGACTGGGAAGAGAAGACCGAGCCTGAGACGCCCGAGCAAGGTGGCCTAGAGACCGATCCGCCCAAGCGCAGTCGCAGTTGGTGAAGCGTCGCCGATGAAGGGGTGCCTCCGCCGTTCCTACAATCATCGATTCTTCCTCTTCTCTGTGTTTGTTTCGTTTGTTTTGAGTGAAGAATAATGGGGGCTTAGGAAGTAAGAAACGACGTCGTTTTAAGCATAATCCACTATTACCACAAATGGCGTCATTTCACTTAACGCTACACGGGAAATAACGTTAACGGAATGGATTAAACAGCTAACGGAAGGACAAACGTGACTTATGTTAAATCTTTCGAAGACTAATTTGATTAAAAAAATCATTTGGGGATAAAAATGACGATCGTGCGATCTTTTGGGGACCAATTTGATAATTAACCCATAATCTTAATCTTAAGATGACGACGATCACCACGATGACGAATGATGATGAATGATGATGATTTTCTGTAACCTAGAAAATAGGATTGAATTTAGAACTTTTTTTTAATTTGATTACTAAAATAAATTAGGAAGAGAGTTGTTGTTGTATTTGTTAAAACAAAAATATAAGAGATAATTTATTTTTTGTCTCTTAACGACAATTATAAAGACAGAATATGGTGTTTTTGGTTCTGCTAGAATTTTGCAGATAAATTCTTATTTTTAAAATCAACCTTGTGGTGTTTCTTAGGTCCACTATGGAAGCCTCGTCTACTTTTCATGAACAGAGTGGAAACCAGTTAGAGAAAGAAGAAGAACAAGTAATTTACTTTGGGGATGAAGACATTAAGGAGGGACTAGAGAAATACTCTAAAAGTCTAGTAGGGCGACTTTTGGCGGATCGACCATTTAGTGCAAGTACTCTAGAAGTGGCACTTCGATCAATATGGAGACAACCAGAGGGTTTTAAAGTCCAAGATCATGGAAGTAATCTTTTCCAATTTTTCTTTGATGATGAAATTGAGCTACTCATCAGAGTGGAGAAATAAGTCCCTTCGCTTTTCAAAAATTATATTCTGAATATAAGGCGATGGAGTGAAGATATACAGATCACAGATTCAAAATTCTCCCATGTCCTTATATGGATACAACTGTGAGATATGCTTGAACATTGCAAGACTATAGGGCTAGGAAGGAGAATTAGAGAGACGATGAAAAAAGTAATGGAGGTAGGAATTTTTTCTATGAGGGGTAAGGAGAAAAGAATTCTAAAAATACAAGTATTAATGAATATAACCAAACCTCTAAAACGAAAACTCAAGATGTCTGACAGCAATAGTAAAATTATTGATCTTCACCTCAAATATGAGAGGATTGGTAATTTTGCTTTTGTTGTGGGAGTATTGGACATGAGGTTAGGGCATGTAATACTCATTTGGAGCAGATAGAGAAAGGAGAAACAAAGGAGGAGGAATGGGGGGTATGGCTTAAAGTGGATTAGTTTGGATGGCATCTGAAGAACAAAAAAGAAAATGAAAACCCAAACTACCCCAATATAGTGAGGGAGGAGAGAAAAAACAAAGGAAACCGATTCCAGTGAGCCTAATCAAAAGCTTTGCTAGTCTTTCTGTCCAAGAAGGGAACTCACAATGCAGAGGACAAGAGTATGAAGTACAAAGCAACCCCAAACTGCTAACACAAGAAGAAAATAAGGGGGAGACATAGGGAAAAAAGGAGATATTGGAGGAAAGAAGCTTTAGTATCAAAAATGCAACAACAATAGTTCAGATTACTACACAACAAACCTTGTTCACATTTGGTGCGAATGAGAGTGAAGGGAGACAGCAGGGAGCTAGGAAATAGAATTTAAAGTAGTTGGCAAGAAAGATCCACACCCACAAATCTATTACAGGAGTTAAAAGGAGGTTTGGAGGTTCAAGGGAAAGCTCTACTGGAAACAAGCAATGCCAAGATGATGTGGGAGAAGTGAATAAGGGGGAGGGTGCTACCCAACAATTGGCACCAAAGGAGAGATGAAGATAATAATATGGAACTGTCAGAGTTTGGAAAAATCTCTGACAGTTTATAACATAAAAGTGATTAACAAAACCCATTCCCCTGAGATTTTATTCCTATGTGAAACAAAGAATAACTCCTCGACTGTAGAATGTGTGTTACGGAGGTGTGGTTTCAATTCTATGTTTACAGTTGAACCAATCGGTATGGCAGGAGGATACGTAATTGCATGAGAAGAAGAAATTATAATGCAGATTGTGGAGCATGATTCCTTCTTTATTTACTTCAAAATGGAGGATAGGCAAGGCAAAATGAAATGGGAGGTTATAGGTGTCTACTTGCACACTGAAGAAGGTATAAGGGCAGGACAATTTAATAGAGTTCTGGAAGTTCTCAAGAGAAGGGGTGAGAGTATTATAGTCACGGGTGATTATAATGCAATCCGTTCCAATCATGAAAAAGAAGGTGGCCGAATTAAGACTGCAACTTCCATCCAGCAGTTCAATGATTTTATCAATTTCGGGGTTTAAATACATGGGATACGAGAGTGATAAATTCACATGGAGCAATAGATGATTTGGAAGAAACTTTATTAGAGAAAGGTTGGACAGAGTCTTGGTTACGACTAGCTGGCGAACTAAATTTTCAGCGGCTGTTGTGAAGCATC
>NC_029776.3:33167043-33167392 GCF_000817695.3 Arachis duranensis | reverse complement strand
AACTAACCAATGGAATTAGATCGAGAAGCTTTCTAACAAAATTCAAGAGAAAAGATTGAAGAAGAAGATAAAAACTATTATATATTCATTGAATTACAATAGAGCTCCCTAACCCAATGAAAGGGGTTTAGTGAGTCATAGCTCTGAATTCAATTACAAAAAGTATGAAAACTCCAAAAATGATCCCCCCCGTTGGTTATTAAATTCTATCCTATTTATACACTTTCTAAATTGAGCTTCTGTTGTGTTTCTTGGGCTTTGAGGCCTTTCCCTGATTTCCTTTTGCTTTGGGTTTATGATCCATAATCCTGATGAGTCTGCTGATCCAATTCTGTAACATTCATTGAGC
>NC_029776.3:33165164-33166249 GCF_000817695.3 Arachis duranensis | reverse complement strand
CCTTTATTGATTTTGTTGCTTCCTTGCCTAGCCTCTTCTTCCCTGAAATCATCCAAACAACTGCATCAAAGTCCTGCAAAACTTCATGAGAAATCTTCCATTCATAGCATTCAAGTAATATAACTAAAAACTCATGGAATTTGCATCAAAATCATACTGTTTGGATGGTTCATTGCTTTGTTATTCATTTAACTATTCTTGGTTACTTTAAGCTCAAGAAAATGCATAAAACAACTAAAACTAACAGAAAAATGCTAGTGAAACTAACCTAAGATGCCTTGGCATCAACAGACAAATGGACAAGCTGAAGTCTCTAACAGAGAGCTAAAAAGAATCCTGGAACGGACTGTGATAGCCCGAAGAAAGGATTGGGCAAAGAGTTTGGATGATGCTCTGTGGGCATACAGAACAGTGTTCAAGACTCCTATAGGAACCTCTCCATACCAGCTGGTGTATGGGAAGGCCTGTCATCTGCCCATGGAACTGGAACATAAAGCCTACTGGGCAACCAGATTCCTAAACATGGATGCTCAGTTAGCTGGTGAAAAAAGATTGCTCCAGCTAAATGAGCTAGAGGAGTTCAGACTCAATGCCTTTGAAAATGCAAAAATTTATAAGGAAAAGGCAAAGAAGTGGCATGACAAGAAGTTGTCAACCAGAGTCTTTGAGCCAGGACAAAAAGTTCTGCTATTCAACTCTAGGCTCAGATTGTTCCCAGGAAAGCTTAAATCTCGTTGGAGGGGTCCGTATGTGATTACAGGAGTATCACCATATGGATATGTTGAGCTCCAGGATTCTGAGTCTGACAAAAAGTTCATTGTTAATGGACAGAGGATCAAGCATTATCTTGAAAACAATTTTGAGCAAGAATGCTCAAAACTGAGACTTGAGTGATTCTCAGTAAAGGTCCAGCTAAAGACAGTAAAGAAGCGCTTGCTGGGAGGCAACCCAGTCATTAGCAGGTTATTTATTTTACTTAATAGCATATTGACATACATTCTCCAAGGTTGATCATCCAAATTGAAGGAATTCACAGAGTTACAAAAGGATTCAGTGCAAAAAGCAGAGAAAAAGAGCTTACTAGC
>NC_029776.3:33163719-33164421 GCF_000817695.3 Arachis duranensis | reverse complement strand
ACTGCTTACCATACCTACAGAACCATGGTCAGAGGGAAAGTTATGTACTTCCATCTGGACAAAATAAGAGAAATCTTCAAAGTGCCTCAACTGCAAGATGATCCTGAATCCTTTAATAGGAGAATGGTGAGAGCAGATAAAGGGTTGGATCAAGTTCTAGAGGACATATGCCTCCCTGGGACTAAGTGGATAACCAATTCAAAGGGTGTCCCAAACCAACTCAAGAGGGGAGACCTCAAACCAATTGCAAGAGGTTGGCTAAACTTTATTAGGCGTTCCATACTGCCCACTAGCAACCGTTCTGAGGTCACTATCAAGAGAGCAGTGATGATTCATTGCATTATGCTTGAAAAAGAAGTGGAGGTTCATCATGTGATTGCTTGTGAGATCTACACAATTGCAAATAAGAATTCCACTGAAGCCAAATTGGCTTACCCAAGCTTGATTTCCTTGCTCTGTAAAGAGGTTGGGGTAAAGATGGGAGTAGAAGAATTCATACCCATTGAACATCCAATCACCAAGAAGTCAATGGAAGGACAAATGCAAGACAACTCCATCAAGAGGAGGGCGCAGGAATTCCTCCCTGAATTCCCTAAAATTGACTACTGGACCAGCCTAGAAGCATCTATCATCAAGTTACAAGAAACTATGGAGCAACTGAAGGAAGAACAGCAGAATCAGAACTGCATGCTCTACAAATTG
>NC_029776.3:33159336-33162474 GCF_000817695.3 Arachis duranensis | reverse complement strand
ATTTTCTGGAGCTACAGAAGCCCAATTGGCGCGCTCTCAACGGCATTGGAAAGTAGACATCCTGGGCTTTCCAGCAATGAAAGCTGGCATATCAGCCTCAGAAATTCCATACTTTGCCCGAGATTTGATGGCCCAAACCGGCGTGGCAAATCAGCCTCAGAAATTCCAGCGTTTAACATTGGAACTGGCATAAAACTTGGAGTTAAACGCCCAAACTGGCATGAAAGCTGGCAATTAACTCCAGAAAGAGTCTCTACACGAAAATGCTTCAATGCTCAGCCCAAGCACACACCAAGTGGGCCCGAAAGTGGATTTTTATGTCATTTACTCATTTCTGTATACCCTAGGTTACTAGTTCACTATTAATAGGATCTTTTGACATTGTATCTAGAACCTCATGACACTTTACACGTTTCCTTGTGTACTTTCCACGGCATGAGTCTCTAAACCCCATGGTTGGGGGTGAGGAGCTCTGCTGTGTCTTAATAGATTAATGCAATTACTACTGTTTCTTAGTCAATCATGCTTGCTTCCATTCTAAGATATTACTTGTTCTTAAACCGGATGAATGTGATGATCCGTGACAATCATTATCATTCTCAACTATGAACGTGTGCCTGACAACCACCTCCGTTCTCTGGCCTGATTGAGAACCGACAGATGGATAGCCGTGCCGTGACAGGGTGCGTTGAACATTTCCACTGAGAGGATGGGAGGTAGCCACTGACAACGGTGAAACCCTTGCATACAGCTTGCCATGGAAGGAGCCTTGCGTGTTTGAAGAAGAAGATAGTAGGAAAGCAGAGATTCAGAAGATGGAGCATCTCCAAAACCTCAACCTATTCTCTATCACTGCAAAACAAGTACTTATTTCATGTTCTTTTACTTTTCACAATCAATCCTGATAATTTCTGATATCCTGACTAAGATTTACAAGATAACCATAGCTTGCTTCAAGCCGACAATCTCCGTGGGATCGACCCTTACTCACGTAAGGTATTACTTGGACGACCCAGTGCACTTGCTGGTTAGTTGTGCGGGGTTGCAAAAGTGTGATTGCAATTTCGTGCACCACTGAGCAAAGAAAAAGAGAATATAGAAAAAAAGAGATAGGAAAAAGTAATGAAAGTGAAAATAAAAAAATAGTTGAAGGAGGGGTGTGCTCACAATTTGAGAGAAAGAAAGAGTGAAAGGATGAATAGGAAAGAGGGGGGAAGTATGAGGGTAATGTGAATTGTGAGTATTGTGAGTATGGTGAATTGTGGAGAAGTCTTCAGTGGAGATCTTCTTGTTCCTCCAACCCTTGGGTACCTTTTTCTTTGGGCCTACTTCCTCCTTGGTGGGTAGTGAGTGCCTAACACCAAACTTAAGTTTGATGTCTGGGGGGACTGTATGGGTTTCCACTAAGGGGGAAAGCTTAAGCATTGAACTTTGCATGCAGGTACCTCCTTCTCTAAAGAGTGGTGAAGGTTTAAAGACCTTGAACACCAAATAATCTTCCCACAGCCTCAGGACCAATTCGCCTCTCTCAACATCAATCAGAGCTTTTCCAGTGGCCAAGAATGATTTTCCTAGTATGATGGAGTCATTTGCATCCTCTACCATATCAAGTATGACATAATTTGCAGGGAGGAATAACTCTCCAACCTTGACCAAGACGTTTTCCACTAGCCGATGTGCTTGCTTCAGAGACTTGTCAGCCATCTGCAATGCTATCCTTGTAGGCTTTGTCTCTTAAAGTTTCAGCTTCCGCATCACAGATAATGGCATCAGATTGATACTTGAGCCAAGATCATAAAGAGCCTTGTCAAAAGTAACATTTCCAATAGTACAGGGAATCTGAAAGCTCCCTCGATCTGGCATCTTCTTAGGCAGATTACTTTGAATGAGTGCACTACACTCCTTGGTCAGCACCACTGTTTCATCTTCCTTTAAGGCTTTCTTCTCAGAGAGTAAGCCTTCCATGAAAAGCTAAGGGTGGTGACGAGCGGATAATTTGTACGCTTTTTGGCATTGTTTTTAGTATGTTTTTAGTATGATCTAGTTAGTTTTTAGTATATTTTTATTAGTTTTTAGTTAAAATTCACTTTTCTGGACTTTACTATGAGTTTGTGTGTTTTTCTGTGATTTCAGGTATTTTCTGGCTGAAATTGAGGGACATGAGCAAAAATCTGATTCAGGCTGAAAAAGGACTGCTGATGCTATTGGATTCTGACCTCCCTTCACTCGGAATGGAATATTTGGAGCTATTAAAGTCTACTTGGCGCGCTCTCAATTGGATTGGAAAGTAGACATCCAGGGCTTTCCAGCAATATATAATAGTCCATAATTTGCTCGAAAATAAACTACGTAAACTGGCATTTAACTCCAGTTCTATGTTGCATTCTGCCGTTAAACGCCAGAAACAGGTTACCAGTTGGAGTTAAACGCCTAAAACAGGTTACAACTTGACGTTTAACTCCAGAAACAGCCCAGGCACGTGAGAAGCTTAAGCCTCAGCCCCAGCACACACCAAGTGGGCCCCAGAAGTAGATTTCTGCACCATCTATCTTAGTTTACTCATTTTCTGTAAACCTAGGTTACTAGTTGAGTATAAAAACTACTTTTAGAGATTTATTTTGTACCTCATGACATTATCACATTTTACATTGTATCTCTACGGCATGAGTCTCTAAACTCCATTTTTGGGGGTGAGGAGCTCTGCTGTGTCTCGATGGATTAATGCAACTACCACTGTTTTCTATTCAATCACACTTGTTTCCATTCTAAGATATTCATTCACACTTAAACGTGATAAATATGATGATCCGTGACACTCATCACCATTCTCAACCTCCTCCGCTCTATCTTTGATTGAATGTGTATCTCTTGGGATCCTGGTTCACGAATTTGAATACCTCTCCTGACAACAAAGTGTTCGAATTCTTACATCCAGAGTCTTCGTGGTATAAGCTAGAATTATTGGCGGCCATTCCTGAGATCCGGAAAGTCTAAACCTTGTCTGTGATATTTTGAGTAGGATCTGGGAAGGGATGACTGTGAAGAGCTTCTAACTCGCGAGTGTTGGGCATAGTGACAGACGCAAAAGGATCACTGGATTCTATTCCAACATGATCGAGAACCGACAGATGATTAGCC
>NC_029776.3:33154937-33155117 GCF_000817695.3 Arachis duranensis | reverse complement strand
GACTGGGAAGTGCATGGATGAATCCATCATCCTTGGCAGACCATTCCTAGCCACAGCAAAGGCTGTGATTGATGTTGATAGGGAAGAATTGATCATTCAAGTGAATGAAGAATCCTTGGTGTTTAAGGCTCAAGGATATCCCTCTGTCACCATGGAGAGGAAGCATGAAGAGCTTCTCTC
>NC_029776.3:33148646-33153382 GCF_000817695.3 Arachis duranensis | reverse complement strand
AATTGAAAAAGAAAAGAATTGCATGAATTTTGAATTTTATAACAGTTTAATTATTTTGATGTGGTGGCACTACTTTTGTTTTCTGAATGTATGCTTAACAGTGCATATGTCTTTTGAATTTGTGGTTCATGAATGTTGGCTCTTGAAAGAATGATGAAAAAGGAGACATGTTACTGAGGATCTGAAAAATCATAAAAATGATTCTTGAAGCAAGAAAAAAAGCAGTGAATACAAAAAAAAAATTTTCGAAAAAAAAGGGAGAAAACGAAAAAGAAAGAAAAAGAAAGAAATAAAATTTTGTTCCAAGGCAAAAAGAGTGTGCTTAAGAACCCTGGACACCTCTAATTGGGGACTCTAGCAAAGCTGAGTCACAATCTGAAAAGGTTCATCCAATTATGTGTCTATGGCATGTATGTATCCGACCCAATTATGTGTCTGTGGCATGTATGTATCCGGTGGTAATACTGGAAGACAGAGTGCTTTGGGCCACGGCCAAGACTCAATAAGTAGCTGTGTTCAAGAATCATCATACTTAACTAGGAGAATCAATAACACTACCTAGATTCTGAGTTCCTAAAGAAGCCAATCATTCTGAATTTCAAAGGATAGAGTGAGATGCCAAAACTGTTCAGAGGCAAAAAGCTAAAAGCCCCGCTCATCTAATTAATACTGATCTTCATAGATGTTTTTGCCAATCATTGCATACTCTCTTCATTGCATACAACCGAGCCAGCCATTCCGTGAGATCAGAGTCTTCGTGGTATAGGCTAGAACTGATGGCGGCATTCAAGAGAATCCGGAAGGTCTAACCTTGTCTGTGGTATTCTGAGTAGGATTCAATGACTGAATGACTGTGACGTGCTTCAAACTCCTGAGGGCGGGGCGTTAGTGACAGACGCAAAAGAATCACTGGTTTCTATTCCGGCCTGATCGAGAACCGATAGATGGATAGCCGTGCCGTGACAGGGTGCGTTGAACATTTCCACTGAGAGGATGGGAGGTAGCCACTAACAACAGTGAAACCCTTGCTTAAGCTTGCCATGGAAAGGAGTAGGAAGGATTGGATGAAGACAGTAGGAAAGCAGAGAGACGGAAGGGACCAGCATCTTCATACTCTTATCTGAAATTCCTACCAATGAATTGCATAAGTATCTCTGTCTTTATCTTTATGTTTTATGCGTTTATCACCATACCCATTTGAGTCTGCCTGACTAAGATTTACAAGGTGACCATAGCTTGCTTCATACCAACAATCTCTGTGGGATCGACCCTTACTCGCGTAAGGTTTATTACTTGGACGACCCAGTACACTTGTTGGTTAGTTGTGCGAAGTTGTAGTGATCACAATTTCGTCCACCAGGTGGCAACATGCACCCTACCCGCGGATACCCAACCCGACCCCACCCGATCGGGTAGGGTTGTCAACCCGATTCGCAGCGGGTAGGGTAGGATGCGGGTTGAGCCTCAACCCTACCCAACTAACCCGCACCCTATATATGTATATGTTATATATTTATATAAAAATATGTTTTAAGTGGATGTTGAACCAAAGACCTCTCACTAAATGTAAAAGATCCTTAGCCACTAAAAAAAGATCATTAATTAATAATTTAATACTTTTTTATATAAAAGTCAGATCTATTATAAATTAGCACGAAGTTATATAATAATTTTGCATCTTTTTTGTAACCGCGGGTAGGATCGGGTACCCGCGGGTTAAGAACGGGTAGGGTTAGAGTTGGGATATTCTTGACCCGCGGGTAGGGTTAGGGTTGGCTTCAAACCCTACCCTACCCTACCCATTGCCAACCCTAAGGAAAGCTACATAGGGAGTCATCTTCTCCAGAGTCTCTGCAAAAGAAATATTGATGTGGAGCCTTTTCAAAAATTCCAAGAACTGAAAGTACTGCTCATCCTTGATCTCCTCTTGGGACTTCTGAAGGTGTGGTGCTTTAGGCTCTTGAATAGGCACCCTAGGTGGGGCGTGTAGTACTGTAGCTTCAGCCTTTTCTAGAGCCTCTTTCTCTTCTGACTCCTTAACAATTGGCGTCTCCTTTTTTAGCATGGGGGTCATTGGCCATTATGAGGGCCTTACACTCTTCTCTTAAATTTACCTCTGTGTCACTAGGAAGAGTGTTAGGAGGTCTCTCAGGTACTCTCTTACTCAACTGACCCACTTGTACTTCCAAGATCCAAATGGATGCTCTAGTCTCCTGCATAAAGCTATGAGTGCTCTTGAAAAGTTCTGCAACTAAGGTAGCCAAGTCAGGAGTGTTTTGGGTCTGAGAGGGTGCCTGTTGCTGTTGAGAGGGCTGGGACTGACAATTGTTGAACCTATTCTGATTAGGGCCACCCTAGTTGTTGTTGGAATTCTATTGGGGCTTCTGAGGTTGTTCTCTCCACCAAAATTGGGGTGATTCCTCTATCCCTAGTTGAATGTATTGGCATAGAGATCATTATTAGGATTTCTGGAGGAATTTTCCATATAGTTAACTTGCTCCGTGGTGGTTTGAGTATAGCCATAAGCATCCCCTTGGTTGAAACCACCATTCATGTCATATGATACATCTTGAGTATTAATAGTTGAGACTTGCATCCCACTCAAGTGCTAAGAGATCATATTAATTTGTTGTGACATGGTCTTGTTTTAAGGCATAATGCCGTCCAGGGTGTCCACTTCTATAACTCCTCTTTTTATAGGATTACTGGAGTTCACAGGGTTCCTCTCAGAAGAGTAAAGATACTACTTGTTAGCAACCATCTCTATGAGCTCATTAGTCTCTTCGAACATCTTCTTCATGTGCAGGGAACCTCCTGTGAAGTTATCCAAAGACATCTTAGCCATCTCGGAGAGGCCATCATAGGAAATCTACAGCTTGGTCCAGTTTGTAAACATATCTGGGGAACACTTCCTGATCGTCTGCTTGTATCTTTTCCAAGCTTCATAAAGGGATTCTCCATCTTTCTGCCTGAAGGTCTGAACATCCACCTTTAACATGGTTAACTTCTGTGGTGGGAAAAACTTGGTCAAAAAATCCTTTGACCACCTTATCCCAGGAGTCCAAGCTCTCCTTTGGCTGAGTATCTAGCCACTGTTTTGCTCTATCCCTCACAACAAATGGGAAGAGCATGAGCTTATATACATCAGGATTCACTCTATTAGTCTTCACAGTGTCACACATCTACAGAAAATTGGAGATAAAAAGATTGGGATCTTGATAAACCCCAAATTGACGGTTTATCTTGTATTGAATTTAGAGTATTTTGTAGACCTTTTACCCACATTTACCCAATGAATTAGCATGGTTTTGCATATTCTCCTTTAATTGTGCTTAAGAGTGAAAACATGTTTTTTTAGGACTTAAAATAGCTAAATCTAATTCTCCTTGATTCCATTAGATGCCTTGATATATTTGTTAAGTGATTTAAGGTTTAGGAGGCAAAGATTGGATCAAGGGAATGAAGAAAGAAAGCATGAAAAGTTGGAGAACTCATGAAAAAATGAAAGAACCGGAAAGCTGTCAAGCCGACCTCTTCGCACTTAAATGACCATAACTTGAGCTACAGAGGTCCAAATGATGCGATTCTAGTTTGGTTGGAAAGCCAACATCCGGGGCTTCGAAACGATATAAGATTTGCTATGGTTGAACCGCGCATGGTGACACGTACGCGCATAGTACGCGCACGCGCCATTGCTGCCACCTGGTTCACTTAAAGCAAAACGTGGCCAGCGATTTTAGAAGTCTTGTGGGCCCAATCCAACTCATTTCTGATGCTATTGGTGGACGAAATTGTGATCCATGTTCTAACTATTTTGTATGAAATCATTATTATGGCACTGATTGAATCCACAACTCCATTCAACTAACCAGCAAGTGTACTGGGTCGTCCAAGTAATAAACCTTACGTGAGTAAGGGTCGATCCCACAGAGATTGTTGGTATGAAGCAAGCTATGGTCACCTTGTAAATCTCAGTTAGGCAGATTAAACCAATTGATTATGGATTTTCTAAAATAAATAATAAAAAGAAATAATAAAAGGGATAGAATACTTATGCAGATTCATTGGTGGGAATTTCAGATAAGCACATGGAGATACTGTATGGCTCACGGATGCCTGCTATCATCCTGCTCTCATCCAATCCTTCTTACTCCTTTCCATGGCAAGCTGTTTATAGGGGTTCACCGTTCGACGATGGCTACTTTCAATCCTCTCGGGAAAATGGTCCTCTGCGGCTGTCACTCGCATGGCTAATCGTCTGGAGGCATCACCCATGGTTGATGGCTACATCCCATCTGAAGCACGTCACAGTCATTCATTACCGGAATCCTACTCGGAATACCACAGACAAGGTTAGACTTTCCGGATTCCCAGGATCCTACTCGGAATAGCACAGACAAGGTGAGACTTTCTGGATCCTCATAAATGCTGCCATCTATCTAACTTATACCACGAAGATTCTGTTGGGGAATCTAAGAGATACACATTCAAGCTCGGTTGCATGTAGAACGGAAGTGGTTGTCAATCACGCACGTTCATAAGTGAGAATGATAATGAGGGTTATCTAATCATCACATTCATCATGTTCTTGGGTACGAATGAATATCTTGGAATAAGAATAAGAGAGAATTGAATAAAAGAAAGTAGAATTGCATTAATACTTGAGGTACAGCAGAGCTCCACACCCTTAATCTATGGTGTGCAGAAACTCCACCATTGAAAATACATAAGTAAAG
>NC_029776.3:33142963-33143775 GCF_000817695.3 Arachis duranensis | reverse complement strand
TTGGAGTTGAACTCCAAGTTATGACGTGTTTTGGGCGTTCAACTCCGGACGTTTTTCTGGCGTTTAACTCCAGACAGCAGCATGAACTTGGCGTTCAACGCCAAGTTACGTCGTCAATTTCCGAATAAAGTATGGACTATTATATATTGCTGGAAAGCCCTGGATGTCTACTTTCCAACGCCGTTGAGAGCGCGCCAATTGGAGTTTTGTAGCTCCATAAAATGCATTTCGAGTGCAGGGAGGTCAGATTCCAACAGCATCAGCAGTCCTTTTGTCAGCCTTTTTCAGAGTTTTGCTCAAGTCCCTCAATTTCAGCCAGAATTTACCTGAAATCACAGAAAAACATACAAACTCATAGTAAAGTCCAGAAATGTGAATTTAACATAAAAACTAATGAAAACATCCCTAAAAGTAGCTCGAACTCACTAAAAACTACCTAAAAACAATGCCAAAAAGCGTATAAATTATCCGCTCATCAGCTATTTAAGCCAAGGATTGAAGGGGGAATGGGGATACTCTCATACTTTTGACCATTAGTCATAGTTTTAGTTTTAGAAGTAGTTTCTAGAGAGAGAAGCTCTCACTTCTCTCTAGGATTAGGATTAGGATTAGGTTTAGTTCTTAGATCTAGATTTTAATACATCTTCTTCTACTTCTATCTTCTCAATTCCTTGTTGTTAGATTCATTCTTCTTCTATTCTTTTGTTGTAATCTCTTTTATGTTGTTCTTGCATTTTGTTGTAGATCTACTATTGTTCCTTCCATTTTCTTTCAATTCAATAAGAGGTAATTCATAATAATTGTTCTTCTTT
>NC_029776.3:33119020-33142692 GCF_000817695.3 Arachis duranensis | reverse complement strand
GAGATTTCATTTGTGAAATTCTAAACCGTCAAAAATCCAATCATCAAAATGGCGCCGTTGCCGGGGAGTTGCAATGGTGTTGTGTTATTGGTTATTGTATATATGTGAACATTGTGAATATGTTTGTTTTTTTTTTTTGCTTATTTGTTAGTTTTTAGTTTGTTCTCTTTATTTGTTACTATTTTTTTGTTTTTGCCCTCTCTTGCTATCATGAATTCTCACTTTGGCTATGAGTGGAGTTACAATTATGTTGTAGGTGATGAGAACTTCAATGAGGATGTGTATCAAGGATGGGACAATCAAAGGTGGGAGGAACCATATGCATATGATCAATCTTCATGGCAACAACCTCCACCAATGCACTATGAAGAAGAGCCATTCTATGATGCATATCAATCCAATGGATATGGTGAATCTCCTTGTGACTTTCGAGAACTACCACCATATGCCTATGATCCATATCCTCAACATAATTCTCAACCATACTCATAAGCCCCTTCTTACCAACCACCTTCATATGACCCTAATCCATATCCATCCTACCAACAACCATATGAGCCATATGAACCACACATAGAGCCACCACAACTCCAACATCAACATTTTCAAGAGCCACCTCCTCCATATTATTACCAAGATCAACCACCCCCAACATATGAAAATTTTCAACCACAAGATGAATTCTACTTTCCACCACAACATCCCATGGAAGAATACTCATATCCATTGATCCAAGAGCCACATGATCCTAATCATATTATCCAAGAGGAACAAGAGTCAAGGGATCGTCTCAAGGAAGCATTGGATCAATTTCAAGCAACCATGGAGTGTGTTGTTCAACAAGTGGAAAGAATGGAAAACATTGAACCACCACAACTCTACCAAGAAGAACCACTTTCCCATTATGAACCCTTTTCCCAAAATGAGAAACCCTTCCACCCACCCCAATCTCTAATGGATGAAACCCTTGGTGTTCTTGTTCAAGGGCAAGAAGAGATGAAAAGGGATGTGCAAAATTTCATGGCCGCCTTGGATGCGGTAACAAATCAATTAGCCTCCCAATGCTTGAACACTCAAGGAACTCCCATGGCTACATGTTGTGAATCAATTAAAGATCATAGCATGAAGGAGAAATTGGAAACTCCGGTGGGAAATGAAGGAAGTTGCTTTGTATTGGAACAATTGGAGGAAGCTTTAATTGTTGAAGACAAGGAAGAAGCGGTAGAAGACTTGGGAGATGCGGAACCTCCATGGGAACATAGAGTTGAAGAAAACCCCTCCAAGATGATTGAAATTGATGCTAGGGAGGAAAGTGCACACCTTTCAAGGCATATTCCATATGAATACTTGGATGGGAAAGAAAAAGAATTGAGTTCCCATGGCAATGAAGAGCAAGCATCAAGTCCTAGTGGTGGAGAATCCTTTGAACTTGAAGAACCTTCTCCCGGTGCATTTGAAAATATTGTGGAGGTAAACTTCTTTCACCCTCCCAATTATAGTCTGATTAAGGGAAAAGGCTTAGATAGTATTAATGAACAAAGGATTGAATTAGAAAAATCTTGTGAAGAGGTGGAAGTCCTTAGAAATAGAAAGATGGGAGTGGAATACGCTTTGTCAAGATCTTTGGGAGCATCTTTGCCTAGGTTGTCATCTACTCCTTCACTTGAGTAGTTGAGTGGGTAAAATTCATTTCTATTAGCTTTATTGTCCCACTTGAGTATGGTTTGCTTGAAACGGATGGTCAACTTAGGATGCTTTGTGGGATGAAGCGTAAGCGAAAGATGTTTCGTGGGTGGCGTTGCAAATCAAGGCTCATTTTGGTTGATACTTCAAGAGTTGAATACAAAGGTGGGAATAGTGCTAAAATAGATGGGTCTAGGAGGATTATTGGCCACTATATAGATAATTCACCTTACTTACCACCTGGATGGACTAATAATGATGATCAACTTCAAGACGGGTATGAAAACAAAGTGTGGGATCCCGGATTACAAGAAGAGGACCAACTTTGGGAGCCCCAAGCTTGTGAAGAACTCCATCAACACTTGGCTCAATCCATAAGAAATCTTGGGGCACAATGGAGAACAAAGCATTGGTGGGAGTTCCAAGATGAATTCAAGCACAAGCCACCTTGATAAGGAGCTCCCGATAAGTCCAACTTAAGGACAATAAAAAAAATGCTAGGTGGGAGACACCCCACCATGGTAAAATCTTTTCATTTTCTCTTTTGTACATATTGGTAGAATTAGTTTAATTTCATGTTCTGTTTAGATAGTTGAGTTTAATTGGTAGTTTAGTATGTTAAATAAGGGTTTATGGTGTTTTGGTAGCTGTTTGGAGGTTTCGAATGCTTAGATTGGTGCAAAAACATAGCAAAACTTTTTGAAAAACAGAGCACCATCCACGCGTACACGCACTGCGTGCGTACGCGCACTTTAAGCACTTGCGACCACTTACGCGCACGTGTACATGGCGCGCGCGCGTAGATGCAGAAGTTCCACTCCTAGCCAACAAACCCGAGAGTTAGGCCTTCACTGTGCGAACGTTGAGCCCCAGGCCCAACATCATCCGCGCGTACGCGCACCTGGCGCGTACGCGCCCATCATGCTGAATTCGCAATGCATGCGCAAGCGCACATGGCGCGCGCGCGTCGATTGCACAATCTGCACCCCCGGTACTTTTACACGAGAGTTGTGCCAAACTTGGGCTGACACTATGCCTCCGACCTAACTCGACGCACGCGTGGGCGCACCCGGCGCGTACGCGTCCTTCAACCAATTTGCCCATTGACGCGTAAACGTGCATGACGCACACGCGTCGGTAAAAAAAAGAGTTTTTTTCTCCCCTTCCATTTTCTTTTGCTTATCACATTCTCATACTTCTACTCTTCCCATTCTCATCTAGTTTTTGTAGCATGTTTTCGTTTTTTTTTAGTCATTTTAATAATGGTGTTGCATCTTCCTACTCAATTGTTGAGGATTCCTTGCATTATTTTGGTGCCTCTTGATATGCCATTTTCTCTTATTGTTTCCTCCTCTACATGTTGTAGCTACCATGTAGTAGAGAACCATACTCCTACTTGGCATTAACCCCCGCCTATGTTCTATTTGCTTTGATATCTTTGTCATAGGCTTAATATTCCTTTCCTTTTCTATCCTTTTAGGTTGGCCACCAAGGAGGGTGAAAGGAAAAGCTTCTAAATGGGGCAACAAACAAGTCATCCGCACAACCGTTTGAGGAACTCATCAATTGTAGCAACCCATCCACCCTGCTCTTCTTTGCATGCACCGAGGACGGTGCAATCTTCAAGTGTGGGGAGGTCGTCGACCGATCTCCGTGGGTAACAATTTCCTTGTCCAACACCAATTCTTAGTTTTCTTTGTTAGATTAGTTATTGCATTGCATGATAGGTTGCATGTTAGTTAGAATTTGTACATATTTTTACCACTTCTTTCTTATTAGGACTACTTGGTTAGGGTGATGATTTTCTTTCCAAGAAACTGTTTTAGGGCACCCTACCAATTTGAAAAAGAAAATTTGTGGAACTTGCTTGAAAAAATGTATTTTGGAACATGGTTTTTGAGCTAAGAACACAAGCTTGCGAGATTCGAGCCTAATGGTGTGGTTACATCTTATAACCACTTGTCGTCCTTCTTGTGTGCATTATTCTCTTCCTATGATTGTAATCTTTGATTTGTTTGATTCTTTATTTCCATTATTTTGTGTATTCATGCATTTATAATATTGAAGTCATCATTTCATTTAGCTCACTTACCCAAATAGCCTTACCTTTTATCCTCCTTTGTTAGCCAATTTGAGCATACGCTTAACCCACTTTGTTCTTAATTTAGCACATTACAAGCCTTAAAGCGAAAAACAATAAATGTCCTTAATTTGGATCTTTGATTGGCTTAGGCTAGTGTGTGTGAGTATCATTCAAGTATGGGAACCTTGGGACATTGGGTGAATAAAAGGGTAGTTTTGTATTATTAGTGTAAATATTGAGAATTGGGTACATACTCATGTATTGATCAAATGTAAAACCTTATGCATTGATGCTCTTGTATAAAAAAATGAGAAAAAGAAAAGAAAAAGAAAAAAAACAATATGGAAAAGAAAAAAAATATAGAAAAAGAAAGAAAAAGGAGAAAAAGAAAGAAATAAAAAAGGGGACAAAATGCCCCAAAGTAAAGCTCAAATAAAAGTCAATGCATATGTGTTGTGAAATGAAAAGAGAATGCATGAATATGTGGAAAAGTGAAGAATGGGTAGTTAGGTTAGAACTTAATTGTATAGGATGTCATAGGTTAGGTGGGAAGTTTAAGCTTATCAAAGATTCAAAATTCAAGCTCACTTAACCATATATGCATCCTACCTTGACCTTAACCCCATTACAACCTAAAGAAAAGACCTCATGATAGATGTATGCGTGCATTGAATAATTGTTGATTGTTAGATGAAAAATAAATCTTGAAAAGCATGATTAGGGGAGAATTGAGTGAATCAACCCCAAACACCGAGCGGCTAGAGTGCAAACACTTCCGGTGAGGGTTCGATGCTCAATTCCTTGATTCCTGGCTTTCACGAGCATTCTTCTTACAACTCTATGTGAACTTCATATTTATACTTCAATTGGTAGGATTCATGAATCGTTATATGATCTTAAGCCCTACTTGTGCATGTATGTCTTGGGGATTGTTAAGTGATTTAAGGTTTAGGAGGCAAATATTGGATCAAGGGAATGAAGAAAGAAAGCATGAAAAGTTGGAGAACTCATGAAGAAATGAAAGAACCGGAAAGCTGTCAAGCCGACCTCTTCGCACTTAAACGACCATAACTTGAGCTACAGAGGTCCAAATGATGCGGTTCCAGTTGGGTTGGAAAGCTAACATCCGGAGCTTCGAAACAATATAAGATTTGCTATGGTTGAACCGCACATGGTGACGCGTACGCGCATAGTACGCGCACGCGCCGTTGCTGCCACCTGGTTCACTTAAAGCAAAACGTGGCCAGCGATTTTAGAAGTCTTGTGGGCCCAATCCAACTCATTTCTGATGCTGTTTAAGCCAAGGATTGAAGGGGGAATGGGGATACTCTCATACTTTTGACCATTAGTCATAGTTTTAGTTTTAGAAGTAGTTTCTAGAGAGAGAAGCTCTCACTTCTCTCTAGGATTAGGATTAGGATTAGGTTTAGTTCTTAGATCTAGATTTTAATACATCTTCTTCTATTTCTATCTTCTCAATTCCTTGTTGTTAGATTCATTCTTCTTCTATTCTTTTGTTGTAATCTCTTTTATGTTGTTCTTGCATTTTGTTGTAGATCTACTATTGTTCCTTCCATTTTCTTTCAATTCAATAAGAGGTAATTCATAATAATTGTTCTTCTTGCTCAAGTCAATTCATCCACTTGACTTTCCTTTATTTAATAAGGGTTAACTAAGTGGTAGTAATGAACAATTCTCATCACAATTGAGAAGGATAACTAGGATAGGACTTCTAATTTTCATACCTTGCCAAGAGCCTTTTATAATTGTTAGTTTATTTTCATTGCCATTTACTTTTCATGCTTCTTATCCAAAACCCCAAAACACATTTCTAACCAATAACAAGGCACTTTATTGTAATTCCTAAGGAGAATGACCCGAGGTTTAAATACTTCGGTTTATAGATTTTAGGGATTTGTACTTGTGACAAACAAATTTTTGTATGAAAGGATTATTGTTGGTTTAGAGACTATACTTCAACGAGATTTCATTTGTGAAATTCTAAACCGTCAAAAATCCAATCATCAGATCTTCCTGTGGGAGTCCGTGAAACTAGCAATTATGTTACACTAGAATGATCAACCATGGCTTCAACTCAAAATTATTAGCACTAATAGGGGGTACTGAAATACGGCACCCATAAAAATCAGGAGTGTGGGTAATGTAGGAGCTCAGAGTCCTCCTAGCTTGCTCATTGTCATTCGGATTCCCTTCATTTCCATTGACGGAATCATTGTTGGCATCCATGGCTTCTTTCTCAAAAGTATCCTTGAGATTCTCACCGGCTTTGTAAGCTCTAGCCTATTGCAAATGCCGCCTCAAGGTCCTCTCAGGTTCAGAATCAAACTCAAGAAGGGATTCTTTATCCCTGTTCCTGCTTATAAACAAACAAAAAATAAAGAAAAGTGGGAGTCTTTACGTCAGAGTATAGAGAACTCCCAGTGAGATATCCTATGTAAAAAAAATAAAATAAAATTAAGCAATTAAATAACTAAAACTTTTGAAAAATAAGAAAGAGCAATAACCTAAAATTTTCGAAAACTAAAAAAAGAAAAATACTAAAAAAAATTTTCAAAAAACTTGGAAAGGAAAAATCACTAACAGGACACCAAACTTAAAATCGAAAATTAAGGAAAAATAAATAAGACCTAATTCAAAAATTAAGACAAAAATAAATAAATAAAACTAATAAAAATACCTAATCTAAGCAACTAGACAACTAGTAGTTGTCAATTACCGTCAGTCCCCGGCAACGGCGCCAAAAATATGGTGCGAATTTTGAGAATATCCATAATTGAGCCAGAAAATACACAGGGTCGTCCAAGTAATACCTCAGGTGAGTGAGGGTCAATCCCACGAGGACTGAGGAAATGAGCAACAATGGTCAAATGATTGGCTTAGTTAGGCGAATGGAAGAGTTGGTTTTGTGATTTTCAAAAGCATTAACAATGAATCAGAGAGTAAAGAAAGCAAATAATGAGTTTAGTGTAGAAATCAGTGAGAGAAACAGTTAAGGTATCAAAGATGTTTACTTTTCGGATTAAATTTTCTTACCAACTATCTTAATCATACAGGATTCATTCCATGACAAACTATAAATGACTAAACCCTAATGTCTTAGTAATTTAGTCTCCTCTAACCTTCATTAACCGCCACCGTCGTGGTCACTTAATTCTGATTAGAGAGTTAAGTTCAAAACTAGTTTATTGCCACAAAAACTCTAATTACCCAAAGCTAACAGGATTATATGTCACATATCCCAATTAGTTTATGTAATTAGTAATTTATGAGGAATTTATTTTTAAGCTGTTGTTCAGGTGAGAGACCTTTTCCAAAGATCACAAGAACACATATAGAATAAGGGTCATACTTTCGTTCCACCCAGATTCATAAAATTAAGAACGAAAGTAATTCTTGAAATTGAATCAATACGTTAATTAAAATAGAGAAGCAATAGTCTTAATCCATAGAAGATAAACAGAGCTCCTAACCTTAACCAAAGAGGTTTAGTGGCTCATGACTTACAGAGAAAACAAGGGTTCTGAAAAGTATGCAAAAGCCAAAAGGGTTCTCCTCCTCTAAAAGGGAGAATCTTTTTCCTTTTATATCTAACCTAATTTGATTTGAGAATAATATAAAATATTAAATCGTAAAACTAAAAGATATTGTTTGTAACTAAAATTACAAAAAAAAAATAAAAGATAACAACTAGAAGCTAATTCCACTAAAGATGCTCCAAGAAGGACAGAAGCTTTCTATTTTGTGCATGTTGCTGGTGCTAAACACCAGCTTGGCATTTAGCTGGTGTTTAGCACCCAATGGAGTGCATCAAATCTTCTTGTTTTTGCTCCAAACTCTGCCAAACTGTTTTGAATTTTACATGAAATCATAAAAATACCAAAACAACTTAAAGTAGCATGCAAAGAGGGTTTTTGCACTAAAGTAATATAAAACTTAATAAATTATAACTGGAAATAACTAGAAAATAAAGGATAAAAGGATACAAGAAGCTCACGCATAAAAGTTTCACCAAATCTCCGCTCTTAGCTCAAGTCAATGCTCCCACAAGCAATATCCAAGTTCCAAAAGGGTACCCAATAATCTAATACACAGAATTTCACACATACTTCAACTTAGGGTTTATAAAATTCATGAATCACAAGGGTTTGAGGATTTCTTATCTTAACCCACAAAATTAGTTGATGAAATTCACCAATGGCTCATACTAAAGCACCCCTAAATAACAAAAACCACAAAATTTCTCAAAACTCAAAGCCAAACTCGAAAATAAGGGGAGAAACAAAAACTGGGCATGAGTTTCGAAATTTCTTACCACAATACCTAGATAAACTTGAAGAGCTCGTCGAAAGCGACGCATGACCACAAGTGGCTCGTCGATTGAAACTCTGTAGAGAAAGTTATAGTAATTTGAAGTGTTAGAAGTTAGGGTTTTTCTCTTCTCACCTCTTTTCGTTACATTTTTAGCATTAAACAAGGGAAATGAGTGTGTGGTGGCTGAAATGGCCATTAGTTATGGCTTATTGATACGTGAGCATCTTTTCTATATTTTTTTGTTAATTTAGATATGAATGTATTGAGTTCTATTGAGATTTTAGTGTTTAAAGCCTATTTAGATGCTACTTTGAGGCGCCTTGTGGTTTTATTTATTTTAGGAAAAAATCAGGCGAGTTTGACAGAGTTTGTGCAGAAGAAAAAAGGAGAAAATTTGAATCTGTTGAGCTGGCGCTAAACAATGGTACCTGGCATTTAGTGCCAGGCACCTCATACTATGTGCAAGCCTATTGTTGGGTTGGCGCTAAACACCACGACTTTACATTTAGCACCAGGTGCTTTGTAAAATGTGCCAAAGCCACATGCTAGTGGTGCTAAACGCCGAGTTTGGTGTTTAGCACCAGGAAGTCAAACATGTCCACAATTCTCCTCTACTTCAGTGGTGCTAAACACTGAGCTTGGCGTTTAGCGTGAGTAGCGCGTATATGGATTCCAAGGAAGGGCTTCGTTAGTTTAGTTTTAGTTAATAATTATTTTATTTTATTTTATTTTCATTATTATTAAAACAAAACATGATCTTTTAGGTTTTAGATATTATTACTTTATTTTATTTTCAAACCAAATTAGGTTAGATATAAAAGGAGAAAAGATTTAGTTATTCGGGCTCTCTTCTCTTCTCTTTTCCTCATTTCGCATTTTACACACTTTTGGAACTCTAGTTTTCTCTGAGTCATGAGCAATTAAACCTCCTCTGTTAAAGTTAGGAGCTCTGTTTATTTAAATGAATTAACACTATTGTCATTTTAGTTTGATTAATGTATTGATTTAAATTCAAGGATCACTTTCATTTTTCATCTTAGGAATTAGAGTATATTGGAAGATAACTCTTTTTCTACTTGAATTTTTGTTGAATCTTGAAAAAGTTAACATACTTGAATAACATCTTAAAAGTAATTCCTCGTAACTCTTTAATTGCTTGGACTTAACGTGATACGTGACATATAGTCACCTTATCTTTGAGTAATTAGGGTTTGTGTAGCTAATAAGCTAGAATTGGACTTAACCCTTTAAGCTAAATTAAGTGACCAAGGAATTGACAGTTGATTAGGTTAGAGGAGATTAAATCACCAAAGAATTAAGGTTTAATCAATTAAAGCTTGCCATGAATTGAATCTTGCATGATTAAGGTAGTTGGTAAGAATTGTTAATCCATAAAAATAAATATCTCTAAAACCTTAACTGATTTCTCACATACTTTTCACAAACTATTTACTGTTTGCTTTCTTAAATCTTTGGAATTACTGTTTAATGCAATCGAACTCGAAGCACTCTTTTTTGCTTATCTTACTAAGTAAATCACTCAACTATTGTTGCTTGGTCCATCAATCCTCATGGGATCAATCCTCACTCACCTAAGGTATTATTTGGTATGATCCGATACACTTGTCAGTTTAGTTGTGGTTTTCTAAATCCACACCACTTATATATGCTGAGCTCGGGCCCATCTCGGACCCAGTACACATATGTTGTCCGTTTGGCCCAACTTTGGGTTAAAACCTTTAAGATTAACGTTTTAATGTGCGTTTTAATTATTTTTACCATCTCAATTACCCATTTCAACTTTTAAATCTTTCTTACTAAAAATTAATTTTCTCAGCTGCAGTACCAGACAAATCTCAACTGGTACTACTGGTCAAATTTTTGTTTCGTATTTTTACGTAAATAACTATGTTTTCCGACTTAGAAAAATTCATTGAGTCCAAATATTATATTTAAATTGTAAAATTTTGATTGCTAAATTTTCTAACTATTTTCGCCCATATTCAATTAATTACTTAATTAATTACAGTATGACCGAATTTTACATATGTGAATTCCTCATGTTATATATACTATATGTGATTATTGTTATTATGATGTTATTTAATTATATATTTTCTGTTGACATAGTTTGTGCAGGACTCATACAGCAAACCGAATCTCATACTCGACTTCGTGCTACATGATATCCATGAGGATGCATGCATGTGGCTAGCACCATCTCCACTCATTTTCTTTGAGCGCATAAAGTGGTGCCCAACTATCCAGGTTAAGAGACAATTTGAGAGACAACAAGACAACCCGACAAAGAAAAAAGAAGAGGAGAGAAAACAAGACACTCAAAGACATTATAGTCACAGATCCTCTTTACATAGAAAAAAATTTCACAAATCATTACTTACGTTTACAAATTTTAAAAAAATTTGGAATTGTGCAAAATGAAATTAGTAGTGCCGATTTCATTTTGTCAAAGATTTCACTCACAAATCGGCAGTGTCAATTTCTTAGTAGAAAAATTTTGTCCTATCTTAAATCATTACTCATGTTCTCGGAATATTTTTGTCACTATTTAAATTCTTTAGTGACAATTTGTTGTGAGAGTAATTAACCCATATCAATGTATTACACCAAATTTATATAATATCAACGTAATATGTAACATTTCAGATTTTTGAAAATTAAATAATTAATTATTTATGAGTCATTATATTTGTTGAGATTTTATTTTTNGTCTTTAATTATTATTATTCATTCTATACCATCAAAGTCAAGAAAGAACCAAGAGAGAAAACGTGAAAACATGGATACCTCCATGGAACCGTGACCTTCAAGTTTCGATTTTTTGAGATCCGTAACTCTAATAAAAAATCTAATTCGGTAAAAGTGTTCATATCTTCCTCCTCTATACATTGGCCTCACTTTTGTTTGATGAAAGCTGATGGTGACGTAACTCTCCTTCCCCTTGAATTTGTCCAATTGGAGTTCTAGGAGGCACAGACGATTTCTGATATTTTCTTCTTCGACAGCTCGATCAGAAAGTTTTTTCAGAACTTTGAGTATTTTGATTTCATACGGAGGTAGGATTTGGTAATTTTATAATAATTAAATATGAATTTTATAAGTGAATGTTGGTTTGATTAATTATTAGTTGAGTTTGATTAAATTTTATGTTGAAATTTTGTTGAATTATTTTTGTTGTTTGTGAATTGTGGTTCGGCCATAGAGAACAGCCCAGCTGGATTTTGATGATTTTAGGACTGTTATGAATGAGAATTTGATTAAAATTGATGAGGTTTGATGGCCAAAATTGATGAGGCTTGATGGTCGAGAGATTAAATGAAAAGCGGCAAAAAATCAGTAATAGTAAAGCTTAAAAACAGACTTAAAACTCAAGCTAGAATCTTGAAAAATTTTGGAAATAGGGTTCAGTCATTTGGTAAAGTTATAATTAGGAAAATAAAATTTATATTTGAGATTGAAATAGTAATTTAATAAAAATTGAAGTTAGTTTTGTAATTATATACGTTTTGGGGTACTTTGGGTAATAATTAAGAAGTTCAGGAGTAAAATTGGTATTTTAGAAAAGATGCAAGGTTATTTTGGTAACTATACTATATGTAAGAGTATTTTAATAAATTATAAAATATGTTGGAGTAAAAATATAAATATTTAAGAAAGCTTAAAGATTCAGAATAATTTATAAAAGTTTAATAATAAAGCTTAAGTTATAAGTTTTGAGTAATAAAAAAATTATTATTATTTTATTAATTTATTAAGATTATTATCAAAGTATTTTTGAAATATATTATACATTAGTAATTTGTAGTATAACAGAATAGAAGAGTTAAACAGTAACCTACTTAAAAGCTATAGAAAGATGAACCTAAGTTAAGAATCTTATGATTTACTCTTCATAAAACTTCTAGGGAGAGATGAGGGAAGAGTGTGAAGATGATTTCTGATATTAAAACAAGAAAAATAAAAGAAGGAGAAAAGAAAAGATTAAAAGAATCTAAATAACCTTTGCCATAGGAGTGCAAAGAGCAGGAATAAAAGAAATGAAAGAAAGAACGAAATGAAAAGGAGATAAGTAGAAGTATTGTTTGGCATCGAGAACGGGCTAAGATGATTGTGTACCTACTGAAAATGAGCAGAGATATGGTGGTGAGTCCACCGAGATTTACTTTCAGAGATACATTGGCCAATTCAGGGGATGGTCGCACCTGTAAGACAGATGTTGCTTACAGAGGCTATCGATACATACATTGGCCAAAGAGAACCTCACTTGTAAGACTGAGGTTGCTTACAGAGGTTATGTTTGCATACATCGACTCAAGAGAGTCGCACCTGTAAGACAGAGGTTGCTTACAGAGGTTATGGCACTGAAAACTAAACTCAAACAAAGGTTGCTGAGTTATGTAAGAGTGGGTCAAAACTGACAGATGAGCTCATTACCTGCACTAGGGATAGACATGCATCATACTTGTTTGCGCATAGTTGTTTGTGAGTGTGTTTTTTGTGATTGTGGGTGTGCTAAATGACTGTTTGAATTCTGTGTTTTATAATTGTTGAATTGGATTATACTTTATTGACTGTTATTGCTGACCAAGTATATATGAAATAAACTTAAATTCTAACCCTGATCCTACTAAGAACTCCCCGATTCTTACCCCTTATTTCCACCACCTCTAACTACAGGTGCAAAGGATTAGTGCAAAGCTACAGGAGATTAGAAGACTTTGTTTATGAGTTAAGTTGTTAGATTTTATATTTCCCTTGTCATTTATTGTTTTAGTTTTTAGAGGGGTAGGAATCGTATTTGAGGATCTTTGAATAAGTTTATGTACATAAAGCTATGTGAATATACACTTTTGTGGTTAAGTAATTTAAAATAAAGTCTCCTTTCGATTTCTTAATCAAAATTTTAGTTCGTATTCGCGAAAGCTCAATATTAAATAAATATAGTATAGAATAAAAAGGTTTAGAGGTATGCGATGCCTAAGCTTTTAGTACGATCATGAGGTGCTAAAAGTTAAGGTGTTACATAATACATGTTTAACTTTATAATATCCAAAACATTTAGTCTTAAATGTTTTCGCAATCAACTTCTTGTCAAAATTATTTTACTAATTTTATCACCATTTTTATAATTAATAGGAGAGGAAGTGTTTCTCAATTTGTATTGGTTTGTGTATTAGTGAGACGTCAGTGAGTTATTTATGCAGATCAAAGCAAGAAATTCCGAAGTGATGTAAATCGGACCTTACCTTTTGTGCTAAAGATAGAGTAAAGTCCCAACCCAGTTTCTATCTAATTTATCGAAGGACAAGTCGATTCTTATCGAAAAAAGTGGTACATTCCGATCCTTGTCCCCGATAGCCATGAGACATGGCGGTCTTTCCATCATCTCTAGTGTGAAAACCTAATGGAATCTACCTACATATCACTTAACGATGATGATGTGTATATGAGTTGTCTGTTAAATGCTACGGTGGCAAGTCAAAGATGGACAGGGATTGAGTCATCCATATTAAAAAGTCCAAAATTCCTAACCTATATTTACAGGAAGCCCTAGAATCTTTTCCTTTTCTCCCTCCAAAAGGCGAATCTGTGATGGTGTACGTGGTTGCATTAATAAGTGGACCTTTGACAGTGCTACTGACAAAGCGCGAGGATCGAGAACTGGCAGTCCAAAGAATTCAACTCCAAAGAACATTGTTTTAGCAGAGACAATTGTAGTAGTAAGTTCTGGAACTGCCTCAAGGATCTTAAAGTTCATCCCCACTCCAGAAATGTGGCCACTTAATCAAAATTGAACAACAACAAAAGAATAGTTTTTTTGTGTTTAGGTTTGGCTCAATTAGAAAGTGGAGTCTTTGTGATTTTTATTTTGGAGTTTAGTATAGATAAGTATGTTTTGAAGAAACTTAGCTTCGTCTTCATTGTTTTGTTAAGATCCTTTTGTAATATCTTCTACTGTTAAGGTTGTTTTATTTGGCATAACTATGACTTTATTTTATGTTGGAACAGCTGGAATGATACATCATTCTATATCTATATGTCACAAGAACTGATTTGCTTAATATATAAATTGCTACTTTGAAGTATTTTAGTATCTCTGTTGCTTCTATATTACGACTTTATAGTTTGGTCATTGTATATACTAGTTATACCATATGAAGCAGCTAAATAATTAAACACAGCCATGTGTCAAACTATAGAAATTCATCTTCATTTATGCACAAAATATGTTTCTTATTTTATACTACTACAACCATGATGATATTGCTACAAAATAAATCATCGAACTATTGCTCCTTCCCACTCAAAAGCCTTTAGGAAGTTGCAATAACTACTCTTACAACAAATGCTATAACAATACATCCAACACCACTATACCTAATTTAAATCTTATTCTCCCTAGATTTGTATAACTTAACTTCTAACCCAGCCAATCTTTTCTCAAATTCCTTCGTTTTGTCATGAACACCATGAGAATGGCCTTTAAAATGATTCTTATTATGCTTCAACCCACCAAAATGAAGATTCTTGCTAGCGTCCTCATTAAAGGACGAAACATACTCATCAGGCGATGCAAAATACTTAAGGTGCTGAAGTTTGCAAGATGGGAAAAAAGATTTTAAACCTTCAATCGGAATCTAGATGAACGAAAAAAAAGATAAACTATCTTAAAGTACGGGCAGCCAAAGAACAACCTAGTCGGGTTTAACTTCATTCCTAACATGAAGAGAACGGCATAAGTATCGCAGTTATATTTTGGAATAACCCACTTCTTCTTCCTCAATCCCAAACTTGCGCTAGAATTTAGACTCCAACTTTCAGAGTCGGTTGCATCTTTTCCACTTTGCCGTTTATAGAGTGATAAACGCTCACCACTCTCAGCCATAGTTTTTTAGGGTTCACATACTAGTATCAATAAAAGAGTGAGAGACTTCAAGTCTTGAGTATCATATCATATAACTCCAGATTTTTTGCAAAACAGCAACGTTTTAATTCCACAAAAAATGAACAAATTGATTCCTGTCCAATTTTTCAATGTTCAGCATGGTATTTAACGGCCACATCATTATCATTAAGTGAGATATAAATAGATTTCGTTAGGTTTTGACGCTAGAAATGACGGAAGGACCGCTATGTCTCACAGCTATCAGGGACAAGAACCGAGGCACACCACTTCTTTTTACAATGATAGACTTATTCTTCGGTGAAATGGACAGGAACTGGATTTAGACTCTATTCTTAAAAATATAACAGATGTGGGTAAATAAGGTGAGGTTTTTCTTTTGTATTATTACCCAAAAACAAGTGATTTTTTTTAGAAAATATCTTTTTATTGATTAAAAAAAAAGGGCCATGGATTCCTTGCTCCCACATTTTTGTAGGAGTATGATTAACCTACAACAAAATAATTACAAAATGTACCCTTTTTTTTGAAAAATTTATTAATTACATTTTGACCCTCAAATTATTAGTTTTTAACTTTTCTTCCTTTCTCTTTTTTTGGTACCAGAAACTGAGAGAGATTAATGATCCTTGACCTGCTTCTGCCGACGCGCCATGCCTCCGCCACCGCGGCGCCCTACTTCCGCCTCGCCCTGCTTCTGCCTCACTCTGCTTCCGCCGCCGTGCCATGCCTCCCCACGCCTCCCACGCTCAATAAGACAAGAGGTTTCTGTGGCCCTAAATCGCTCAACTGGTTTATCATGTATACATTTTTTCTAGCCGTAAATTTTGTCTTTCTACCCGTATCATTCATTAATTCATTAGCTCTAAAACCAAGTTAAATTGATTTAATCATAGGAACACGTGACCATGATTCACCAGATGATAAATCTAAATGGGAATGCGTGAGGAAAAGGGTTTGCTGCATTTGCTGTGAAAGCAATATTGATTCTCTCTTGTACAGGTAAACTATTCAGTATCATTTTGATACATCAGCAGCCAATTTCGCTCTCGAATTTAATCTCTTAACAAGCATTTTGTTTTTTGGTTTTTTCCTTGCAGATGTGGGCACATGCACATGTTCTAACTGTGCTAATGATTTGCACCGAAGTGGAAGAAAGTGTCCAATGTGTCAAGCACCAGTTGTTGAAGTAATTCGTGCTTATTCCATACTATAGTTTAGACATTAAAAAGGGGTTACATATAGCCAAAATTATAGAATCTGCACAAGTTTTTATTTCCTGGAGATTTCCAGGTACCTTAATTTTAAGTTGATGTCCTTCTCCATCCTTTTGCTTCTTGATGTGATTACCTATATTTATGTCAACTTGTTAAGTGCAACAATGGAACAGTTAATGAAAATTTTTTGAGGGACATGTTTCTGAAATAAATAAAGTAAATATCGGTTTTGATTTTGAGTGATTGGATTTCCTTCACTTGTTTTCAAATTTTATAGTACTTATGATGTAAAGTTGCATTTTCCATTGGTAGTGTGTATAGCGTGGAGGTTTCTTGATGAGCAGAGTTACTAATTTCATTTTCTTTGGGTTGAGGAGTCACTTCTTGAACTGGAATAAACCTCACATTTTCTTCTCCCACAACCTCGTTACCTGTCTGAATATCTTTGTTGTTCCTTCTTGTTCTTTTGCTGCTGCTGCCCACAATCGAAACTTGAACACTTTCTTCTACATATATTAGATAACGTTATCTTCCATGTGAAAATTTTGGTATATCTAGATTAATGCATCTTGGTACACATTTTATCGTTGTGATTAGATTTCTTGGAGAGCTATTATCCTTGTGATTTTATTGGTGTTGTGGTTTGATGATTGATGCGCTTTCTCTGCTTTTTGGCGTTCGATTAGGAATTCATTTTTTTCTCAATAGTCAAGAAATTTAATTATGCTTGCAATAAAAACTTAAAAATCTATTCAGTATTTTCATTGAAAATAATTTTATTTGTATATGTTATTGCTTCAATTGATCAAATGCACCAGCTCTGAATGTATCTGCACATACAAGTGCTAGCTTCCAGCCCTTCTTCTGATGATAATACACATACTTTATACAAGTTGTGGTTTTTCTAGATCCTGAATTCATTTAAGAATCATACAGGTATCAGTGCCATATTCCTTAGGAGTTAGGAATATGCGTAAACCAAATGTGTAAGGATGGCTAATTCACCTCCCAAGTTTCCAGTACCATTTGTGCCAAGTTGAACATAAAAACACATCATAAATAGTCAGAACTTTCAGCTCATTTAATAAGTTTTTTCTTTGATATATTTTAAGTCTCTTCTGCCTTATGAGCAGCTTGCTTTATGGTTGTTATTATGGTGGAAACCTATTAGGGTGCTGCTCATCCTGTCTAAGGTGTTCTTTGCAGGTTAGTTGTTAAGAGTTCTCCACCTCCAAAAAGAATAAAATTTAGTATTTTATCGATCATGATTTAATATTCTTGGGTGCATATATTTTGCAACAGTAGTCTCATTGTTTGCATGGTCATTTTTATTGTTATATTTTAATCTCTCTTGTCTATTCTCTCATTTCTGGATTCTTTTTCTTGTAATGTTTCATGTATTCAGTCTTAATTGGAGCTTGATCATTATTTGTATCCTGGATAAAGGTGATGAATCAGGGCCAATCATACTTCATCTAGATTCTTTGAGTCTTCAATCTAGCAGATCACTATCTGATAACATCAAAAGGTTAGAATGAAGTAGCACTTAATTTATTGTATACCATATATGTGACATATCTAGTTCATTTCTGCTCTGGTTATTAGTTCTTAAACATAGTACAGCTTCCATATCTTGTGACTTTACTACCATCCTATGTTACAAGTAGGTGTTTTTCTTATGTTCTTGTAATTTGTAAGCATATATGTAGATTAATGTAAAATTGACCTCACCATTGTTTTATATTATTCATTCAACTTGGCCTAGTATTTTTAAAATAATTTTTCCAACAAACTTCTAATTAGAATTATATTGTTGGTTGATAAACCCATATTTTGTGATATATTTTGTGCTTAGTTTAAGTGATTTATTCAATCCTTCACCCACTTATTCATATTAATTACATGGTTTTACTTTCCCTTCCTTATTATGTGATGTATGTGAAAAATATGTTTCCTATGCTTTAAGATTAATTATTTTAATTACCTTTATTTCCATTCGATTAGTGTGTTGAGTAGTTTCAGATCTTCTAAGGCAGGAATGACTTAAAGGATGAAAAAGGAAACATACAAAAATGGAAGGAAAGCGTAAAACGGAGTTTTGGAGAAACTGGCATCCACGCGACCGCATGGACGACGCGGCCGCGTGCCAAGCGCGAAGAAGCAACGACGCGGCCGCATGACTGACGCGACCGCACGCCTAAAGAAGAACACTTATGACGCGACCGCATGACTGACGTGACCGCGCGACAAAGAAAACTCCAATCGACGCGACCGCATGACCCACGCGGACGCGTGACAGAGGCCACGCACCAGAAATTGCAGAAAATGCTCATAGCGGATTCTGAAGCCCTATTTGGCCCAAATCCAAGTCCAGAAGGCATAGACCAGAGGTTATGAAGTGTGAGAATGCATCTATTCAGGGAGTCTCCGAATTTTTAGTCACTTTCCATGATTTAGGTTTTAGTTGGAGAGAGGTTCTCTCCTCTCTCTTTAGGATTAGGATTTAAGACTTCTCTTAGTTTTAGGAGCGACTCTCAATACCAGGTTCAATGTTCTTTTACTTTATATTTATCTCTTACTCTCAGATACTTTAATGCTTGCTTGTATTAGTTATGTTGCCTATTTGGCTTATGCCACTTTCATGATAATTTTCTTTTTTAATGTTATTTGAGGTATTTCAGTTTAATATTGCCTTCTTTTATTTATGCCATTGATTATTCCCAATCTGAAGACATTTTCATTTCAGTAGAATTAATTTACTTTTCCCTTTTTGGTCTTGGTTTAGAAATCAGTAACTCAGGAGTTATCTTAGCTTAACATAATTGATAACTGTTATCTTTGCTAATTGAATTGAATTTCAATAATCCCAACCTTTTCTTAGGAAATAAATAGGATTCGAAGGTCAAATTAATTAGTCCCTTGACTTTCCTTTGTTTTAGCAAAGGTCAACTAAGTGGAATTAAGATTCAACTTTCATTATTATTGATAAGAATAACTAAGTTTGGACTTCCAATTTCTCATACCTTGCCAAAAGGTTTGCTTTACAATATTTATTTATTTTAATTGCCATTTAAATTATCTGCTATATTCATTCCTCACTCTCAACCCCAAAATACACTTTTTCATAACTAATAATAAGAACATACCTCCCTGCAATTCCTTGAGAAGACGACCCAAGGTTTAAATACTCGGTTATCAATTTATTTAGGGGTTTGTTACTTGTGACAACCAAAACGTTTGTACGAAGGGATTTCTGTTGGTTCAGAATCTATACTTACAACGCAACTTTATAAAATTCTTTACTAGCAAAAATCCTGACGTCATTGGTGCTCTAAGCAGATTAACGACTCCACACGAATGAGACTTGCCGTGAATCTGGTTTTAGAGGAGTACAATGATTTGTGTCTCGTAATACAAGAAAATGCTTGGCAATATAGGACCAAGGTGGAAGCAGAGCATGAAGACATTTGGGAATGAGAAATTATCTTTTTAGATATTTTTAATATTTTCTTTGAAAGACAAAGTACTAAGCTATGTTTCATTTGGTTTTTACACTAATTTATCCTTCTATGTTTTACAATTCTATATTACTAATTTTCTTTACATTATCGGTTCTATGTTTTACAATTCTATATTACTAATTTTCTTTACATTATCGGTTACAAAAAATTAATTATTCACTCAACCACTATATATTTATATATTAATTTATACATTTTTTATATATATTAATTTATACAACTTTTGTAATTAAATAATTGATTACTAGTATACCTTGGCTTGATTTTAAAAAAAATGGAAATTCAAATCGCCAAAACTTGATGGTAGACATGCTAAACAATTATTGATATTTTATAAATTTAATTGTGGTAAAGTCAAATTATATCTTAGGAAAATAAATAAGAATGTTCACGTTACATGGAATTATGCAAAGGTGACCTACATTGTTCAAAAGTCAAAACTAACATGCTATAAAATTACAAGTAAAATATTCTTATTTCTTCTTCCAAAACACTAACCCCAACTCTGAAAGACGCTTCACCATTACTTAAAATCTTTTGTAGAATGTTGGGGGTAAGATACAACGTGATAAAGATTTTTTTTTTAAACCTATACAAAAATTGTGCTTTTTGGCAATATTAATAACAATCATCAGCACGCATAATGAAACACAGAATTTCCAAAGCATTTTGCTTTATTTGCAATTTTTCTTACACCTGTTTCATTATGGGGGAATCCTCCATTAAGAGGAGATAGGTGGATTCTATCCATGATGTTAATTTTAGGGGCATCAAGAATTGCCTTGGGCAATGTTAATGCATATTGCATACCCCAAATTGAAAGTGGCCTCATGTAGATGAGAAACCTGTAGTGTTCATCCATTGTCCATGCCTCTGGTGTCTGAAACCAGTACCTGCATTATGCCAAACCAGGTGAATTAGTTCATTTCATTTCTTTAGACAAAAGAGAAGAAGTTGCTTCACCCCAATTTGAGAGACTAATCAAATGTATGATTTGATGAATTCAACTAATTATCAATTTAAATAGCAAGAATGAAGCCACAAATTGCCTTAGGCAATGTTAATGCATATTGCATACCCCAAATTGAAAGTGGCCTCATGTAGATGAGAAACCTGTAGTGTCCATCCATTGTCCATGCCTCTGGTGTCTGAAACCAGTACCTGCATTATGCTAAACCAGGTGAATTAGTTCATTTCATTTCTTTAGACAAAAGAGAAGAAGTTGCTTCACCCCAATTTGAGAGACTAATCAAATGTATGATTTGATGAATTCAACTAATTATCAATTTAAACAGCAAGAATGAAGCCACAGAATTATAAGTTTGGTGGAAACTTTTTGTACACAAGATGTATGACAAACACCACCACACTTTCAACCTCTAGTAGATGTTGTGACATAAAGTTAAGAACTCAAATTCAATACTTGATGACAGACGTATTTACCAAAATGCTATTATTAACAATGATGAGAGAAAAAACAAGGGTTCGCTTATTTGTTGTGCTATAGATATTTTAAAATTGGATACATTAATCACGTCTTTGTAGATCTGAGTTTGGGGTAAAATTAGTTTAAGGGAGTAATTTCTAACTGTGCATCCAATAATCCTAACCCTATTACGGTAAACGAGATGCAAGAAAAAATGAGAATGCTGGAAAATCACACACAATTATGGAGGACAGATGACAAGAAAGTTTACCCGTATCCGTCTTCTGACCAGCCTGCTTGAAATATACCTTTGGCAGTTGCGAATGCCTCATCTTCCATTCCTGCAAGGATTATCGTAGAAGCAACACCCGTAGGTCACACCTGTCCAAATTTCGCGAGACTGCATGCAGGTCTCAAAATCATAGGTGCTATCTGTTGTACGCCCAGCATCTGCACCTTGTCTACGACTTACTTTGGCTTCAGTCACTTTGACTTATGTATTTTCCAATTCTTTTACCTGATCTTGGCTTTTATTCCTCATATTTGAAGATGGCAAAGGCGAGTCTGGAAGACAGATCAAAGAGTCTTCATTTATTAGACTAATCTGACAATAGCAAGATCCACCAAAAAGCTAGAATTTATGCAGGTTACTCAATCGCAAAACAATATACTTAAATGAATACATACCAATCCAAATTGTTCCTCCAGCAACAAGAAAGTAGAGTTTATTAAACAATGTGAACTTGTATCTGTAAATAAAAATTTAGTTATATTATCTAAACCAACAGAAGCTTCAAAAGTAAGAGTTGATCAAATGGAGAACAGTTTGATAAATATGGGGGGAGGATGATCTAGGAAAGATTGAGAGAAACCTTTCTTAATTAAAATAAATAACAAAAATTTACATACAGAAGAGCTAGTCATGAACTAGCAAAGAAAAAAAAAAGAAAAGTTTTGTTTTATGTTTTTTGCACATACTGCAGAGGCTCTAAGCTAATATAAACCTGGCAATTATCCATAACAAACAAATACACAAGTTGATGCTTAAAAATTAAAATGTCTTCATGCTTAAACAGAGAATTACCATTCTGGTAGTGACTCATCCTAAAGAATAGGATTTTGCCATTTCTCAATGTATTCTTCCCATCGTTTGTATTTTGTTTGGAATTTAAAACATAACAAGGTTTGTAAATATTACTTACAGAATCTAAAACCACTTAGAAACATTACTTTAGAAGCATTCATATCTTTTATCCCTTTTACGGTGTGTGAAGATCATAACATATAATACTAATGCAGATAAACCATAGTAAGGAAGAATATCAACTTCAATCCAATCAGACAACATACGAGTTAATGCATCATGGGCCAAGTCCTTTGTAGCTCTCTCAGAAGTCCCATAAAATTTTGTGTATCTCCTGCAGAGTAAAAGAATTGAAATTATTAAAACAAAAGCGCACCACAAAAAAAATGGTCGGTATACTACGTCTTGCTAGACATTCACTATATACAATATTCTTACATAATTTTGATTACCTATGAAAAGTGCTGCCTTTTGAGAACTTTACTTTTGGAGATGACCATGCAAGACTAAATGCCACAGTGCATTTTTCATGGGGTTCCACTAGATTTTCCTCCAAACAAAATCACTAGAATCTTTTCTCATTTTCTATTTTTTCCTATAGAGATTTACAGAAAGATTACAGAACAAGCCCATAGCAATTTTCAACGAAGATTTTGAATATAAGGACTTGTTAAGATTCTTAGACGTGTTAAATCAAGTCAAATCCCTTCCTACTCTAGTAGTATTCTACTAATTCAATATACAAACAACAAACATAATCTATTTACACAGCAAAGGGAAAAGCTGTGATCCTATCAAATTAATTCATGCAATTTAATTAAGTCCTAACCAATCAAAAAGTGAACCACAATGAGGAAGAAACTTACAGCAGGATCCGTTGAAATGAAGAGTTCAACATTGAGAGATTTTAAAATCTGTAGTTCTGTACCTTTTCATCTTTCCTAAAACTAGGTTATGCAATGGTTCAAAATTAGAGCACATCCAAAACCAAGGGTTCGGTTTGAAGAAAACAGAAGAAAACTCGGAAGTTGTTTGACAGAACACAACAGAACAAAATAGAAGAAAATCAGATGCGACGGCAGAAAAAATCTCAGGAGAAAACTCAGAACTATATTTCGTAAGGAGATTTATTCAGTGCGGGGGCAGGTTGCGCGGCGGCGGGCGCAGGTTGCGGCAGCGAGGGGAAGAGGAAGATATTGAGATTTGCAGTAGGGGAAGTGGAAGAGAGGGAGACAGTGATTAAAAATCCTAGCAGAAATTGATAAAGAAGGGAACCCTAGCAGACCTTTCTTCTCTAAAAAAAAAAGGGAAATGAAAGAGAAAGGGGACAAAGTTAAAAACCAATAATTTAAGAGGTCAAAATCTAATTAGTAAATTTTTCAAAAAAAATAACGAGATACA
>NC_029776.3:33087543-33118890 GCF_000817695.3 Arachis duranensis | reverse complement strand
TACTAATTTTTCATTTAAAAATATTAAATGACTTTTTTTTTCTTTTAGACACATTTAAATCACCACAAAGCAAATCAAATACTACCTAGTTCAAATTCTCATTTTCATTTTACCAAATTTTCTGATTTCATATAAATGTTTACATTGATGTTTACATTGATTCCTGAATCCCTGAGGTGAAGTATGAAAGTCCACGCACGAGGATTGCTTGCTTCGTGTCGTTGTGAGAGTGATGCTCTTGTGCCCCCTGATTAAACTCCAAATTCTTCACATATCAGATTAGATTTCGAAAGCGAGTGAGTGGAAGAAACATACATGGAAGGAGACGGTGTGAAATTCGTCAGATGGGGTTACGAGGTTCGAACTTCATCTGAGCCCTGCATCTCCGCCATCAACTCCTACTACCATCAGGTGATGAGCTATGGCAGAGATAGGTGTGTGATTCTTGATGCGCTGGACCATGATAACAACTGTGTCCTGGCTAACATCTTAGCCGCTCATTTCCTTCTATCCGTTGACCCTTTTCGAGCTTCCTCTTGTCTTCTCTCCGCCAAATTGCACCTTGTAAGTTGTAATCTCTCTTCTCCTTCTTTTTCTTCAATTCCTTTCTTTTTTATTTATCTCAATACTTGGAATTGGAATTCTGCTTGTGGCAGGAAAATGCTACATTCTATGAGAAACTAGTTTTTGAATCCATTAATTACTTGATATCTGAAGAGAGAGATGATGATGTGGCTCTTCAACTGCATTCTAAGGTAACACTTAGGTTCCCTTGAATTAGTTACTTGCTACTTATTTATGTATTACATCTAATATCAGGTATTTGTGAGATTCATTAAATGAATTTTATTCTTCGCTCCAAAAATTGGATCATATAGAATCTAGGTTTTCATACAATCCTTTGGTTCATGCTATGGAATTGTGGATGAAATGTCAAAAATAGGAACTACAGTTGATACATAAGAGGTTAACACTGCTGATTATTTTGGTGACAACTGTGTGACCTGCATAGTGAGTATAGGAAAGGATGCAAACCACAAACTAATCTGAGAAGGGATTAGGCTAAGGTGAAAATAAATAGATGATTAGCTTTTAAAAGTTTTGGTATTGAAGCAGGATGCTTGGTATTTGGCTATTGCTAAAATTCTCTCCCTAAAATGGGCAATAGGGAGCATAATGCATGTTGCATATTGAATGCCTTAGTTGTTTTTGCCACTCGAATTACTTTCTCTGCTTTGAGATTCGTCTGTATAGCTATTCAACTGATTAATGCAACCTTTTTTTGGTTTTTGAAGGTTCTAAAAGAGTTTCCAAAGGATCTAGTTACACTAAAGAGAGCACAAATCTTGTGCTTCTATATGGGTCGGCCTGATCTGTCTTTCTCACTTGTTAATCAGGTTCCTTTCATATCAGATAATATTTCGTTAATATCTGCTGATGTACAAACAGATCTTTTCTTTGCCATAGAAAGATACTGTTTTGTTTGTAATACACTTTTGTCTTCTAGATTATTTGCAAAAATCCAACCAAAAAAAAAAAGATTATTTGCAAAAAGTTGAAAAATTAAAAAGTTAATGTAAGATTTTTTTGCTTAAATATTAAATGTATATAATGGAGGACTAAAATGATGTAACTATAATAACCATTAAATTGCAGTGCAGAAAAGTATAGTGTTACACAACATGATTTCCATATTTTTGCTTTCTATATTGAAATTGCTGTAAGATGAGAGTTTTTAAATTTGAGAAATATTTTGCCACCTATATTCAAATACCACTTGGAAGTGGGAATTTAGAATCAGCACAAATGCCTCAATCAAAATATTAAAAAGATGCCTCATTTAACTTCTATTTTTCATTCATCATCAATATGTTATCCAAACTTCAGTGTTATACCAGACATAAGGATTGGGAACATTGTATTCTTCTCATCTGAATTTTACTCTTATTATTGTCTATTGAAGGAATGCTTGAGTAGCTTATTATGTTACAGGTTCTGCCCCAAAATGAAGGAGAAAACTACTTATATGGCATGCTTGCTTTTCCTTTATTGGAGCTTGGAAAAATGAGAGATGCTGAGGAAGCTGCAAAAAGGGGACTCAACATCAATGAGGAAGACAGCTGGTCACAGCATGCTGTAGGTCAACGTATTTATTAAATGTTGGAATATGCATTGCAACTAATATTACTGCATAATAATATCTTTTGAGAATACTGCATAATACAAAAGATGATAACTCATCCTCACAAAGATATGAAAGTAACAATTAAGTTCTTTTAGGAGCCAATCCCTTGGTATATCATGTAAGGGAACACCATCAAACAAATCATGTGCTCTTTCAAGTTGTCTAGTTAATCATTGAGATTTTGGATTTGTCTCCGTCCATCTTCCATCCATCTAGGGTAATGTCTCAGAAATCCCCATCCCCCCACCCAGCAATATATTTGATGAGTCAAATAAATGAAAGCAGCAACAAAATTTTAGAGAAAGGTCAATCAATTACCCTGGACTGGGGAGTTTTATCAACTTCCAGTTTCAGACTCAGACAATAATATTTATTAATATATGTTGCAGTCAGAAATATGTTTTAACAAGTACTTTTTCATAAATTATGGGGTAAGTAGTAAAATACTTGAATTCTGTTGTGTAGCTTTGCCATGTTCTTCAATACGAGTGCCGTTTTAAAGAAGCTGTGAACTTCATGGAAAAATGTTCACCATCATGGAGTTCTCTTTCATCTTTTATGTAAGAATTTGATTTGATTCATTTTGACAAAGTCTTTATCTCCCATATTGTTACTCATATAAAGAATCACCACTCTTCCAGGTTAACCCACAATTGGTGGCATGTAGCCCTTTGTTACTTAGAAGGTAGTGCACCAAACCAAAGAGTGCTTGAAGTATATGACAATCATATATGGAAGGAGTTAGACAAAACTGATGCCCATGGCGCAGAGGTATGTGATTTTTTTCTGCTTATAACTATTAAATGCATCTCATTTTCTTTCTGTTGATGTGGATTTTAATTGTCTGATCATAGGTTTACTTGAATGCCGTGGGTTTGCTTTTGCGGTTGTATGTACGAGGTGAATCAGATCTCACTGATAATCGTCTCAAGGTGCTTGCTGAATGCCTAACCGATCAAGTAAGTGCATATTATATACAACAACAACAACAACAAAGCCTTATTCCACTAAGTGGGGTCGGCTTAAGTGCATATTATATGAGTGAAGGAATTGGAATTACGATGCGTATGATGTAATGATGTGCAACTGGAAATGATAATCTATGGTAGATGTTCTGGTTCTGATATAGTTTCTGTATAAGCTTCATGCTACGATTCACATACTTCACAATTCAAACAAGTCACTGTGTCCGTGTTGTTGATGTGTAGTGTTGGATACTTTGTAGATATTTTAGGTACTTCTAGTAATAGTTTAGTATTTTTCATACTGATTTTTCAGACCTTCCGTTAATAAATGAGTAGATGTTACATAATAATCAATCAAATAATTATAGTTTATTGTGTTTATTAATTTATATTAATCCTAGGATAACCAACTTGGGTTGATAGAGTAGTTAGCTCACTTGTCCGCTTAAGCAAGTGTCGAGAGTTCGAATCCGGCCTTGTATATGCAACAACCAATTGGCAGTGACAAATCCTTAAATGGAGCTCAGATTTGTGACTGATTAGTTATTGGCCTTCCGAGTTGGGAGATACCGTGAGAAATAAAAAAAATATTAATCCTAAGATTAGTATTACTCTCTTTTGGTTAAAATTTGGTGTTTCATGTCAACTACTTTACCAATTTTTTGTTATACTAAAGTTGCATCATATCTTGTAATTTCTGCACATTTATGTAAAGGTGATCATGTCCTATTATGTTGCCATCTCGTATTAGTATTCCTGTAATTGTGTTGCATTGTGTCCATATTATATTAATATTTGTGCTTCATAGGCTTCGAATATCATGTTAGAGAAATTTTATTCTTCCATTTAAGGTAATCAATTGGAAATCTTTTGTTGAGCAATTTACGTATTTACGGCTTTATGCTAAATCTTTTCAGGCAAACTGGTATCTAGAGTGGCACCTTGATGTATTGACAGTGTGGGCTTTGGCAAAATCTGGAAAATTTTCTGAAGCAGCAGATCTCCTTAAGGGTTTGAAAGAAAGGTGGAAATGTTTTATTTTTCCCAAAAAATATTTGAGACACTACAATAGGATATGAGATAAAAATGGCATGTTATCTTCTTATTGTTAGGGTTTCAAGGATGAATATAAAGAAACAACAATCAATGCAGAGAGCAATGAGGGTATGCTCCGGTTGCTGCTTCCATGAATTATCAAAATCTATATAGTATGCCCCGTTCACAGCTCATTTTTTTTTTCTTATCCCTTTTTAGGTGTGCGGTTATCAGCCCTTCAGCTCACATTTATATTTTTCCTTGAACAATTAGTTGGGTACTATTGAGAAAGTTCTAGGAGCACATTTAATGCATGCTCCAAAACATATACAACCCCTCATTTTTATTTAAAATACTTTAAAAAGTTAATCCCTGTGTTTTACTAATAAACTGTCTACTTTTAAATGTTCACTTGAATTAAGAAAAATAATTGAAATGTATTGGTGTTAAAAACTAATTTAGAAAATTATCCGGAATCCTCTTAACTACTATAATTATTTTACCCACTTATTTCTTTCGTTCATTTCTTAAGGGGTATAACTAGAAAAATACAATTAATTTGCTATGCCTATGTGGACAATTTTTTTTGTGGAAAAATAAAATTTCAAGTGGACAGTTAATTAAAAGCAGGATAAGTACTATATAAAAAATTATAAATAAGCGGTGTAAATGTTTTGAAGTACTCATTAGATATGGCTCTAAGAGCATATAAATATTTCCTATACTTTGATTGTAATTCTTTGGTTCTCAATTACTCTAAAAATGAGAAGAGTTAATGATTGTTGGATTTGAATTTCTAATAAGCCCATGTATAGCTTTGTCCTGCGTTGATGACTTTTGTGAGTAATAGAAAAGTTAAGTGCAGCAGTTTTAACTATTTACATCTCCACATATTTGATTGATTGTTTACAAAGCATTACAAAATTGATATGTATGTGGCTAAAACACCTACATATACATAAACTGCAAAATTTGTTAACGCTATTGTTTGCTTATGATAATTTTTCTCTCCGTTTCTCTTTGTTTAACTTAGCTTGCAGAAGCAGTTTATGCGTATGGAACAGGTAATGACAAACATGGAGTGGAATTACTAGGTCCAGATTTTGATGCCATGGATTATAAGGTTGTACAGATCAAACCTCTATCTGAATAGTGGCTTTCCCTTTTGCTTATTGTGAAATTATTGATAACAAATGCACTTACACCTGTGAAGATAATTGGGGCATCTGATGAACAAGTTGATGTATTCAATGATGTTTGGTTTAGCATGTTGCTGAATGCTGAAGAAGCAATGAAGGGTAAACATCTGAAGCTTCTCGAATTGTTCAAAAACATCAGCTATTCTAACTCCAATCTTATTTTAACACAGCCATTGAAGCAATCGAAAAGCAAATCAAGAAGAGGGAAGGCATCCCCTTATATTGGCGAATGCTGGCATGTCTAACCCTTGTCCATGATCCTTTTTGTTCGTGGTTCTTGAGAACAGTGCATACAACATCTTCTCTTGCAGAATTCTTAAACTGCTGCTATTGTTTTCTGTTTCGTTTATTCAGGAGAGAGCGTACAAACTCGCAAACAGGCCAGAAGCTGAACATGCAAAGGCGAAGGCCAAGGCATTGGAGGAATCTTATTTCAACTAAAGGAACAAGTAACAATTATATCGTATCCGTTTCTTGCACAAATGCTACAAGTTGTTTTGTAGCTTGTAGTGGTAACCAAGTATGTAAAATAAGGCAATGTGTTAGATCCATCAGATTAAACTTGGTGTATCATGTCGAAGTGATTTAATGGTATAAATTTACATGATGCATTATCATATATCATACACCAAATTTATACCACTAGATTACCTTAAAGGCATGATACCCCAAGTTGTGTATCATAACTGTATCATAACATTCTCTATGAAATAAATGTAAAGGAATACAGGCTTGCGGTGGGGTTTGATCCCCACCAATGCGAAATTTCCCCTTCAATTGCATCTTAATGTTCCGCAAGGCCAGGCTGCATTAAAATAAGTAAATAAATGAATGTAACTAATCATGGATGAATTACTTTAGCTTCTTACTTTCTTCGGGCGCTTTCAATAAATGCGTTTGCTTTAGACTATCTCTGCGAATTTGGATGCCACTTTGGTGGCTCGTGCCATTTCACATTGACTTTGCTTGACAAAGTTGGAGGGGATAACTACAAAAAATGAAACAAACAAAAAAAAAGGCACAGAGAGAACGAAGGTGGGAGTTCAACTGTCTAATTTCTAGTGAGGAATTGAAACCGCTAATCACGGAAAAAGATTAAAACAAGTCCATTTTCGTTGACGTGAAAAGCTTGGAAACAAGACTTTTAAAGCTTTTAACTCCGACCCACCAATATAGAAACTCCACCTCAATGGCAATGTCTTCTCTAAGTGTTACGAGTTCGGAGTTCCCACAGCAACAACCTAAAACCTTAAAAGGGAAAAAAAATGCTGTTCGCAAAATTAACCTACTTGTCAATATCCTACCAGTCTTTATCAACAGAAAAGCATAACCTTCCCTAAAGATAACCAAGATTATAAGTAATTCGCATAAGAACACAAAAATTATCCTATAAATATAGTTCATTACTTCATTCAAGAAAGAAACGAAGATTGATCTACAAGTATTTCAAGAGTTATACATTAGTACAAGCTAATGAGTATATTTACCATGAATATAAGCCTAAGAAGTGAATGTGTGCCACTCGTTCTTCAGTCCAATAACTCCAACAACCTTTACCAAGTTTAAATCTTAAATCCCCAAACCAAAACCCTAGCCGTACCCGTACGGAGTCATTCTGACATTTTCCCCCATATGTTACCACTTACCACAAGCAATGGAAGCGTCATATTAAACAAGGTCAAACAAGACCCTCGTGCGTGTGACTTAGGAGTCCAACTATGACGTGGCAACAACTAAAATTAATAATTTAATAATGTTCATATCATCATAGCCATTCAAAAACGGTCACCTTCCATCAAAAGAGTCAAACCTTCCACATGTGCCCACAACCACAAGTCCCCACTCACTCCCTTGCCACGTCAGCACGGCCTCTCACTCTTCTTAGCTCCTGCACAACCTCCTTCGAATCGGGCCGGTCATCCTTCTCCGCCGCCACGCATCGGAACGCCAGCTCCGCCACGGCCGCAACAGCGTCACCCACGGCCTTCTTATCCGCCGCAAGAACGGGGTCCACCACCTCGTCAAGCTGTCCCATTTGGATCCTCGAAACCACCATGTCTGCTAGCGCCATCTCTCTCTTGTCCCTCTTTGCATCCACCGCCCTCAGCCCCGAAATCAGTTCAAGAAGCACAACGCCAAAACTGTACACGTCACTCTTCTCGGTTAACCGGAATGACCGGTGGTAGTCCGGGTCCAAATACCCTGGCGTACCTTGCGGCCCCGTCCACACGCACCCGTTGTTCCCGGTCGTTGTCGTTGAGCCAGCCGACGACGCCGTTTTATCTTGCAACACCAGAAGCCTCGAGAGACCAAAGTCACCGACCTTCACCCTCATATCCTTCTCCACAAAGATATTGGAAGTAGTTATATCCCTATGAACCACCGGCGGCATCACCGCAAAGTGAAGGTACTCCATTGCCATTGCAATTTGCAGCGCCATCTCCAACCTTACCTGTAACACAAAATCCAGGTCATAACGCATAGAAATTTCTTATGCTGCAATTATAACGCGAAATCTCATCTTATATTACCTGCCATTTTAGATGTAGTTTTCTGTTATTACGGCCATGGAGATGGTCGGCGAGGGTGCCGTTAGGGACGTAGTCGTAGACCAGAAGCAACCCTTTTGGGTCACTGCAGTAGCCATGGAGCTTCACGAGGTTGGGGTGGTTTATGCTAGAGAGGATGAGGATCTCGTTGCAGAAGGACTTGGAGGAGAACGCTTTTCCGGCAGCGGCGTTGTGGTGTTGGTGGAGATGTTTCACGGCGACGAATCTCCCGTCGCGGAGTTGGCCGAGGTAGACGGAGCCGAACCCGCCGTCGCCGATCTTGCGCTTGGGGTCAAATCCATTCGTGGAGGACTCAAGCTCCTCGTAGGTGAATACCGGAGGGAGGAGGCTGCGGTTGTTGCGGAGGAACACGGCGGTTGGATCTTCCTCTGAGAATGGCTGTTTCCACGCACCAGCATTCCTCTTGATAAACGCAACAATTGACACAACGATTAACAGTGTGGTCAACGCAACAGCGAGGGTCAACACAGCGGTTCTGTTGGCCTTGATGAACTTGCCCTTGGGGATCCACGGCGGCGAGATGGTGGACTCAGAATGGAAGCAGATGAAGTTCTTGTTGGGGTCGGAAGTATTGAATCCGCAGAAGCCTCGGCATTGTTTGCAGCTGGTGAAGTAAGGGTCTTGAGCTTGGTCCCATTGGAGTTCGATCCCGGAGAAAGATAGCATCTTGTCGAGATATCCTAAGGGGTCGGTTTGGCAGGTAGGTTCGGAGTCCGAAGCTGAGCGATGCATGGATCCGCAGTCAGGGAGGAGCAGGTTCGGGTTTTTGATGAGGTTGCATTGCCAAGAGCAGCGGTTACAGTTTGTTGGAGGGGAACATGGGTGGAGGAAGAATAGGCGGGCACATGAAGCGTCTAGGACTCTGAAAGGAGAGGCGGAGAGGTTAATGGGTTGGTTGGGAATGGAGAGGAAGTGGGTTGAAGGGCATGATGTATTGTTGTTGTGAGGGGAGAGGATAATGGAGGAAGTGTTGGGTTTGTAGGTGAGGATGGAGAAGGTTAGGTTGTTGATGGAGATGAAGGAGTGGGGGGTGGAGCAGCGGAGTTGGAAGGAAGGGTGGCCGCAGCCTGGGGAAGAGGAGAATGGGAACGGTAAGGGTAGGGTGGAAGCGAATGGAGGGCATGGTGTTTTTGTGGATGAGCAAGCCGTGTGGGAAGTTGTTGGTGTGCAGAAGAAGCTGAAGAAGAAGAAAAGGTAGAAAACGGAAATGGAGGAGACATGGAGGTGGGGATTCATGAATGGTGAGATGAGATCTGGTTATGGCTATTGATGAGTGAAGGGAGGGAAGAGAGAAAGGGTAAAAAGAAAAGAATAGAATGAGACTTGAGACTTGAGAGGGTCACGTGTAGCAGGGACGTAAAAATAAATATATTAGTCTATATCAAGCACAGGCCCCGGTAACACAACTTTTCAACTTTATTTTACTATCGATAAATTCAATTCAATTTAGTTACAATATACAGAAATTATTTTCGCTTTTTAATTTTATTACGGAGAATGGTGATATGCTTTATAGATGTATAATGTCAGAGAATTATTAATCGGACGGTGCAAGTGTTTTTAGATAAATTGGACGGTTCGATTTAAAAATATATATATAATAATCAATTCGAACCATCCAATTTAATTTTTGTTTTATTAAAAAAAAATTATACAACACAGACGGTTCGATTTACTTCTTCTAAAATTTCAAAATTTTTCCTTACAAATTGGACCATCTGATTTGTCCATGATATTTTCTTTTAAACATAACTCGTATGGTCCGACTTCTCTATAGCACAAGTCAGAAAAAGCTGCCCTCACAAGTTGGTCTAGCCTCCAATAACCAAAAAAATGAGCCAATTATTTTACATATAGAAAAATAAACGGTGGTTTTGTTTAATATTGGTGTTTAGGGTGCTTTACAAGAATGTGGATGCGTTAAAATTACACTGGCAACACGCAGCCTGCGTGATACCTTTAACAGATATTCGTAGTAGCTTTAACAGAATTTTTCAGCAGAAATTCACCACGTATCAAGCCATGTTTCAACACGTATGGTACTTTTGCAGAGATTCTCTGCACATTTCTGAGACAACTTTAGCAGAGATTTTCAGTAAAGTACTGAACACGTGGAAGCATCACAACAACACGCAGGCTGCGTGTTTCCACATGGCTGCTCCCAAACAGCTTACAGGTTGCACGTTGCCTGTGCAATGCAGGCTGCTCCAGGCCACATGGCAGCCTCCCAGCAGCACGCATGGTGTGTGTTGACTACTGCTTCTCGAGGCGTCTCCATACAGGAGACAACACATGCAACGAGAAGTGATAGGAATAAATGCATGCGAGGTTGGTGAGTAAGGAGTAGGGGTTGGCCATGTATAAAAGGGTTGGGGTGCTGGAAATTTGTTATGTGTGAGTGTTTGCTGTGTGAGGAAGGGTTGTGCGGTGGAGTTTTGTAGTGAGGGTTGGGGTTTGCTGGGTGTATGTGTTTGCTGTTTTTGAGTGAGGCTTGGATGGTAGAGTTTTGTTGTGTGTGAGAGTGGGTGGTAAAGGGTTTTGGAGAGTGCAAGGGTTAGGTTCAAATTGAAGGTAACTTTAGTACGTTTAATATGGTCTCCGATTATACGTCTCCAGAAGGTCATATTATCCCCCGCCACTTCCTGAACCACCACAGTCCAGCCATCACAGCCAGGGCAACCACTACAGCCATCACAGCCATCACGGACACCACAGCCACCACAGTCTGCCTCAGCACGAGAATGTGCAAGGGTTAGGTTCAAATTGAAGGTAACTTTAGTATGTCTAATATGGTCTCTGATTATACGTCTCCGGAAGATCATATTATCCCCCACCACTTCCTGAACAACCACAGTCTAGCCATCACAGCCAGGGCAACACTACAGCCATCACGGACACCACAGCCACCACAGTCTGCCTCAGCACGAGAATGTGCATCTGGACTTTGAGTTTGCAGACTTTCCCGTATTCTCACCATAGGTTGAGCAATATACAGATGATGCGATCATCCATCGTTTCCTTCAGGGTAGTGCTCCTCTTGAGGATGTATTTGATGCAGCGCCACCACAGTATTCGTCGCAGTCACAGCGGGCATCAGTGGACGGATCGGCTTGTTGAAGCCATCGTACCCCCACACCCGATAGTCGAGCGAGTGGTGCCATTGACCCGCATGTTGAGATTGATTACGGTCGTATGAATCTGCCAGCCAATGATCCGAGCGGTTTTGACTTGAATGCACCGACACAGCAGGAGGTTGTTGACGAGTATATCCCTGGTTCGTCAGCTCTGCCAACCATAGGTGGGTCAGGTCCAGTAGAGGGACAGGGAGTCGGCCATCAGTACAACCTACGAACAGATGTTCGGCCACCGAACAGGTTTACTCCTTCAACTGTTGACAAGATAGTGAACAAGACGATGCGGTTTTTTAAGAAAAAGCTGTGAGCTGATTAGTTGGACTAATCTTCTGTTTAGTCGAACTTAGTCTACTTACTATTTGTATTAGTTGCAATCATGTTTAGTTCATTCAAACTCGATATTATGTAATCTTTGTATTAGTTGCAGTATTATGTAATGTTTGTATTAGTTGCAATCATGTTTAGTTCATTCGAACTTGGTATTATGTTTAAAAATACATTACCATGACGAAATACATTAACTTAGATCTACATTAACTTAAAAATAAATTAACCCTATGAACCATCACTGCCACCAACCCTCACTCGGTCTATCACGTTGTGCACATCTGCTACGACTATGATCCTGCTTTCCGCAAAGACGGCATACCCGTGGACCATGCATTTTCTGTGAATCCATTTCATTTAAATACCGAGTTGATTTGGGGCGACCTTTTGACGTTCGCCTCAGGGCGGGATTCGGAACCATCGTCGGTCCCTGATAATCAGGCCATGTCGCTGTGTCGCCCAATGGGACAAACTCAATTCTTTAGACATTGCAAATTTGCGACATCTTGTACACATCACCGACATACACCTGCCAATCAAGGCATTGGTTAGCACAGCACGCAATAACATAGCGACATGGAAGTCGCTTCACTTGAAAATGCCCACAGTCGCACTTCCTCTGTGCAAGATCAACTATTAACACTTATTCGCTTGGCATTTCGCGCACCTCAAATACCTCGTTTCTTTGATCAAACCGATGCGCGACTCTGTTTTCTGCATGCTGCATATTTGACTCTATCCGCTAAGTGGCAAACTCAGAGTAAGTAAATCCGGCACGCTTGCGTTGGTAAGCCTCGGAACTCTTCCGCATAAAGAGCTCATTCAACCGATAATATGTTGCTCGGATGAGCGCCATGACAAAATTCACCGTTATGGTAAACCACTATATTTGCAGTGCCCTCCATGACATCAACAGCAGAGAAAAACACCTCGCAAAGGACTCAACTCCTCTCTTGCAATGCAACAAAATAGCAATGGGTTCCAAATTTTATAGGCAAAAGACTCATCTTGCGGGTTTTGTGTTGCAAAGCGATGCAATTAGCGTCCGTCACAACGACACAGTCCTCCGTTCTTGGGGCAGAAGCTATTTGCTTAGCTTTACACCCGTCCCAAGGTATCATTTCTAATACATCGGTGGGGCAGGCTCGGACACATTGAGTACATCCTATACATGTATCATAAATCTTTACTGAATGTGACATTGGATTTGGATCTATAATTTTTTTTAACACCAAAAATGGAAAATTTTCGATCTAGTAAACTCGTAAATAAATCATATATTTAGACACTAGATGAATCAACGATTTACCAGAATTTTGATACTCAAAACCGACTTCTGGATCAATTCATAAGAGGAGAAGGGACCAAGATACTTTGATTTCTTACGTTTTTGCAAACGTGCGAGTTTGTTGAATTACACTATTCAAAATTAATAGAGGATGTGTGTTGCACGGATGGACGCCATGTGGCAATCATGCAGGATGCGTGTTGCATCGATGGCCGCCACATGGCAGTGCTTGTTTCTTGGTTGAAGCCACGTGTCAATCACGCATGCTGCGTGCTGACTCAGCACATTACCTGCGTGCTGTACTGCAGTCTCTGCTACATCCACCCACTTGTATATATACCAAAAAGCTCCATTCTGGGTATTACTCAACTATTTTATCCATATTCAAATTCTTTAGCCTATGATATAAGCCTATTTTTTATATGAAAATTAGATGTGTGTTATGCTGAATTATGGACGTTAGAGAGATTATACATTGTTGTAACATTGGTAACTTTTGAATTAACGAAAAAAATTGAACTGTCCGATTTTGAATTAACGGTTGTAACCCTAATTAGTCGAACTCTCTACTTCTTCTTTGTCTCTCAAGTTTGAGATCTTTTAAAATCCTATTCTCTTGTTCTTTCTCTTTGAAGAGCCTACTTTCATGAGCTGGTTGAATTTGGAGGCCATGCATATACCAGAATTTTTTCAATATATAAGTGCAAGTATTCAATTTGAATATTTGTATAATAGATTAATGTTGTAGATCAATTAGGGTACATGACTAATATATGTGATCTGTAAAATATAATTTATTAAATAGCATTTGATAACTTATTTATTAAATTATAAATTATGATTTATACGTAAATTTTGACTTTTAAGACAAATATTTAATAGTTATTTATTTAGCTAAAATATAGTACATAATTACCTCTTTAATATTTATTTATTAAGTATTTATGTATATTTTTTAATTTATTATTTCGCATTTTGTATGGTTATTAATTATTAAATAGTATTTGATGAATTATTTTTATTTATATTTTGGATAACGAAAAATATTGATTTATAATTCATAGATAGATTTTTACTGTTAAGACATGTATTTAATTATTATTTATCAAAATAATTATTTTATGGTGTGATTGTGGCAAAGCTTCCTGTTATGGCAGATAGTGAATTCACAGTGAGAATGGAATTCAGTTCTAGGGAGCCAGTGATTAAGGCGATGAAAGATTATACCATCCATAGAAATGTAGATTATTAGGTGTATGAGTCAGAACCAACGACATTCTATGATAAATGTACACAATAAGGCGCATGTTGTGATTGACTTATACGGGCTTGTGATGCGTGAGCATCTTTCTTATCTTTTCCTAGTGAATTTACATTTAAATTGTTGAGTTTAATCAAGAATTAATTATCTTTTAGCCACTATGGATGCTACTTTGAGTCTCGTGTAATTTTATTTATTTTAGGTAGCATTTGGCTGGATTTGATGGAGAAGAAGCTTGCACAAATGGAAGGAGCACAAGAATTAAAGGAGATGATCAGCGAGTAGCAACGCGTGCGGGTGATTTGGAGAATTGTGCAGCGACGCGTGTGCGTACCTGACGCGTACGCGTGACATGCGAAAAAGACCATCGACGCGTACGCGTGACTAACAATATGCGTGACATGCGCCACGTGCAGAAAACGCAGAAAACGCTAGGGGCGATTTCTGGGCTATTTTTGACCTAGTTTTTAGCCCAGGAAACACATATTATAGGCTGCAGAATGGAGGACTCAGGGGAACACTTTCTGTTACTTCCCAAGTTAAGCGTGGACCCTACAAAGCAAGTGGTCCCCATCCATCAATTAAAGATCTGCTGATTATTTAGTTAATTCTGATTTAAAACTTTATGTTTATCTTTAAATTAGGAAAAGATATTATTTTTGTTTTTAGAAATTAGATTTTAAATTTATGAGGATTAGATATAAAAGAGAAAGAAACTTCCTTTTTAGGGGATTTTCATTAGTTAACTTTTCATTCCACCTTAGCCCAATTGACAATCCTAGTTTTCTTCTCTGAATCATGAGCAACTAAACCTCCATTATTAAGGTTAGGAGCTTTGTCTATTATATGGATTGATAGTATTATTTTCCTATTTTAATTCATGTTTTGATTTATAAATTTAAGAATTGTTTTTGTTCTTTATCTTATGAAATTGGGTGGAACGGAAGTATGACCTTTTTTCTAATTGAGTTCTTGTATAACTTGGAAAAGCTCTTTACTTGAACAACAGCTTGAAAACATATTCTCCTGAATTTCTAATTGTTTGTATTTAACGGGATACCTAACATATAATCCCCTTATATTTAGATAATTAGGATTCTTGTGGCATATAAACTGGAATTTGATCATCACCCTCTAATTTAAATTAATTGATCAAGGAATTGGTAGTTGATGAATTTTAGAGGAGACTAGAAAGGTCTAAGGAATTAGGGTCTAGTCATATATAGTTTGCCATGAATTAAATCTCACATGATTAAAATAGTTAGTAAGAAAAGTTAATCCGGAAAATAGATATCTCTGAAACCTTAACTGTTTTCTTCATATTTTATTCCCAACTTATTCACCTGCCTGTCTTCAAACTCTGGTATTCTGAGTTATTGTTTAATGCCTTTGAACTTCCAAACACTATTTTCTGTTTGCCTAACTAAGTAGTTTAACCAACCATTGTTGCTTAGTCCATCAATCCTCGTGGGATCGACTATCACTCACCTGAGGTATTACTTGGTACGATCCGATGTACTTGCCAGTTAGTTTGTGGATTATAAATTCCACACCAGCTTGCAAAATGTGCAAGAAGTAGTCACACTTGTACTAGGGCCACCGTTTCTCAAGACCATTCAAAGCTGGATACTAACACAATTGCAGAAACAATAAAGCTGTTAGTAGAAGTTGACCCATCTATAAAGTTGAAATCAATCATTGTGAAGTACAATCGAAGTTTAACTACACCATAAGTTATCACAAAGCATGGTTAGCAAAGCAAAAGACAGTGGAGTCAATTTTTGGAGGTTGGAAAGCTTCGTATGAAGCTTTGTCTATATGGATTGAGGTCATAAGTCACAATAAGCTATCAACAATAATTCATTTTGAAACAATGCCTGCGTACCAGGGGGATAACTTGGTTCCTAATACCCGTGTACTATATCGAGTCTTCTGGAGTTATTACCCTTATATTAGAGCATTCATACATTGCAAGCCAGTAGTAAAGGTAGACAAGACTTATTTGTGTAAAAAATAAAAGTGTTGTTTGTTGGTTGCAGCTTCACAGGATGGTAATAACAATATCATGCCTATTGCATTTGCGATAATGGAAAGAGAAACTTTGAGGCGTGGCACTTTTTTGTAGTAACTTGCGACATGTAGTAACGCGTGATAGTGTGGGCCTTAGTTTTGATTAACACGATTCCATCAGTTCAGTTATTGCTCGTAGTAACGGAGGTTGGTCTCTTCCTAGAGCTTTCCATATGTTTTGTATCAAGCTTATAGAGTCCAACTTCTTGAAGAAGTTCAAGGCTCTGTGATAAACCACTATTTTATGGTTTATATTGTATTTAATTGAGTGATTTTATCAAACTTTTCACCCACTTATTCATAGGATTTGCATGATTTTACAATTCCTTCCTAGTTTAGTTCTATGATTGAAAACATGCGTCTTTGGTCTTAATTTAGCTAATCTTAATCCTCTCTTATTACCATTCGATGCCTTGATCTGTATGTTAAGTGTTTTAGACTTCATAGGGCAGAAATGGCTTAGAGAATAAAGAGGAAGCGTGCAAAAATGGAAGGAACAAAAGGAATTGAGGAGATGACCAGCTAGAAGTCACACGGTCGCATAGCTCACGCGACCGCGCGAAATGGAAGAAATCAGAGTGACGCGATTGCGTGCCTGACGCGACCGCGCAGATTGGAAGCTGCACGAATGACGCGAAAGCATGGACGACGCGCACGCGTGGTACGAGAAATACTAAGTGACGCGAACGCGTGGACAACGCGGACGTGTGACGTGCACAATCTGCACAATTACAAAAGTCGTTGGTAGAAATTTTGGGCCGCATTTCAACCCAGTTTTCGGCCCAGAAACACAGATTAAAGTTAGGAAACATGCAGAGACTCAACATGCTTTCATAACTCACAATTTTAGGTTTTAGATGTAGTTTTTAGAGAGAGAGGCTCTCTTCTTTCTCTTAGGATTTAGGATTAGGATTTTTAGAAATTAGGGTTTATTTCTTCTTCAGCAACAGGTTCAATAATTTATGTTTCTCTTCTACTTTTATTTACTCTGAGACTTTTATTTGTGTTTGATTTATGTTGCCCAATTGGCTTATGAAACTTTTCCATGTTAGATTTTACTGCTTTGAATGAATATTACTTGAGGTATTCCTGATATTTATGATTTGAATTTAGCTTTCCACATTCTTGGCTTTGGTTAGGAAATCAGTAACTCTTGAGTTATCAAACTCAACATGATCGATAATCGCTATCTTTGCTAATTAGCTTGAACTTCTATAATCCCAATTTTTTCTAGGAATTAACTAGGATTTGAAGATCAAACTAATTAGCCACTTCACCTTCCTTCGCACCAGCAGAGGTTAACTAAGTGGAATTAAGATTCAATTTTCATCATCATTGATAAGGATAACTAGGATAGGACTTCCAATTTCTCATACCTTGCCAAGAGTTTATTTTACAGTCATTTATTTATTTTACTTGTTATTTATCATACTCGTTCATCATTCTCAAAACCCCCAATTTACAAAACTCATAACCAATAATAAGAACATACCTCCCTGCAATTCCTTGAGAATACGACCCGAGGTTTAAATACTTCGGTTATCAATTTATTTAGGGGTTTGTTACTTGTGACAACCAAAACGTTTGTAAGAAAGGTTGATTGCTTGGTTTAGTAACTATACTTACAACGAATGTTTACTATACTTCTAAACCATCAATCATGAGTTCTTCAAAATGGCGCCGTTGCCGGGGAATTGCAAACGTGTGCCTTATTATTGGTTATTGTAAATATTTTTCAAAAAAAATTCAGATTTTAAAATTTTTTTATCTTATCTTATCTTATTTTTCAAAATTCAAATCTTTTTTTTCAAAAATTATATCTTTTTCAAAATATTATCTTATCTTTTTTTCAAAATAATTTCTTTTTTCTTAGTTTTTGTTTCTATTTTCTTCTACTACTATGAACTCTCACCCATTTGGCTATGAGTCTGGTTACAATTGTGTTGTAGGAAGAGGAAATTACAATGAGAACAGGCATCAAGGCTGGAACAATCAAAGATGGGAGGAGCCATAAGGAATTGATCAACCCTCATGGCAACAACCACCTCCAATGGACTATCAACAACCATTCTGTGATGCATATCAAGGCAATGGCTATGATGAGCACTCTTTTGATTATCAACAACCACCACCATACGCCTATGAACCCCTTCCTTAACATAGCTTTGGACCACCATACTCACAAGCCCATTTTCACCATTCACCTCCATATGACCCTAACCCTCATCCACCATACCAACCATCTTATGAACCATATGAATCATATATAGAACCACCCCAATTCCAACCCAATTACTCCCAAGAACCACCACCTCCACATGCACCATATCCATATCCATCAATCCAAGAGCGTTATGGTCCTACTTATGATACCCAAGCGGAACAAGAATCAATGGATCGTCTCAAGGAAATAGTGGATCGATTTCAAGCAACCCTTCATCAATTGAATCAAGCAATAAATCAATTGGCTTCCTGACGTTCAGACACTCAAGGAACCCCCATGGCTTCATGTGGACAATCTAGTGAAGAACGTAGCATGAAGGTGACATTAGAAACTCCGGTGGATAGTAAAGAGCATGAATTTGTACTGGAACAAGTGGAAGAAGCCGAAATTATTGAAGAAGAAGAAGTGGTTGAAGACTTAGGAGATGCTGAACCTCTATGGAAATGTCAAGACATAGAGCCTCCTTCCAAGGTATTTGAAATTGATGTTGAGGAGGGTGTACAACCTACAAGGCATGTCATAATAGAAGACTTGGAAGAGGTTAATCAAGAGATGGAGATTTAAGAAGAAGAGGCACAACCTCCCATGCCCTTGGTGAGCAATAACGAAGAGATTAAATTAGAAGAAAGCCACCAAGAGGAAGAGGTTGATATTGAAGAAGCTTGCAAAGAGGTGGAAGATGTCAAAGAAGAGCACAAGGGAATGGAGCTTGCACGTTCATTAGAAACACCTCCCCCTAAGTTACCATCATCCTTCACAACATTCAAGTGGGTAAAATTCATATCCCTTAGCTTTCTAATTCCACTTGAATATGGGCTACTGGAGATGGATGGTCAGCTTAGAGCTCTTTGTGGCATTAAGAATAAGAAGAAGATGGTCAGTGGTAAGAATTGTCCTACAAGGTTCCTTATGGTTGGAAGCTTTAAGTTTAAACGCAAAGGTTGGTGTAAAGCTCAACAGAATGGGTCTAGGAAGTTGTTTGGCTGCTGCAGTGAGAATTCAAATTACTTATCACCCAGCTGGAAAAATACAGATCCCGACAAAAATGGGTGTACAAGCAAGATTTGGGATCCTGGAATCTACTCTGACATTTGTCACCCCGGGAGCCTAAGAATCTGTTTGAAGCTTCTTAAGGGCTTTACATGCTTAGTTTGGGACCCCGGAGGTTACTGGAGATACAAACATTGGTGGAGATTCCTGGATGAGTTCAAGCACAAGCCACCATAGCAGGGAGCTCACTAAATGTCCAACTTAAGGACTTTAACTAAAAATGCTAGGTGAGAGACAACCTACCATGGTATGATCGTTCCTTTTTTTCATTTTTATTTAGTTTTATTTGTTTTCGAGTTTTATTTTATTTATTGAACCTAGAGTTTTGCATAACATTCATATTAGCATTGCATTCTACATAAAAAAAAGGGGAAGCCGCGACGCGACAGCGTCGCCGACGCGACCGCGTCGCAGGTGGCTCAGAGAAAATGATAAATCAAACAGAGAGTCACGCAAGAGCGTGGCTGGAGGCATGCCCGTGGCACAAATCGCCCCACGCGACCGCGTCACATGCGAAACATGCCTCCCACGCGTCCGCGTCACCCACGTGGCCGCGTGACCTGGTAATCGACGTAAAAAAGAGTGCATAGCCGAAAGTTATGCTGGAGTGGTCCTGGATTAGTGCTAGATGCACAATCCCTACCACGCGTCCGCGTCATATCCCAATATTGGCCACTCACGCGATCGCATGACCCACGCGATCGCGTCACCCATATTTTGGCAAAATAAGATTTTTGAACAGAAAGTTGTGCGGGCGTGAGGCTGCCCTCGCGCCAGTCGCATAAAACGAGTCACGCGTCCGTGTGATTGACGCGACCACGTCGATTAACTTAAAGCGCAAGTCACGCGAATGCGTCCCCCACGCGTCCGCGTCGCTTACGCCGCACAGCTTATCCTGATCCACGCCAAAATTTTATCTTTTCTCCCCCAATCCTAATTTTTCCTTACCTCTTTCTTACTTACCTCTTCTTCTTTTCTTTCACTTCTCATTCTTCTTTTCTTTCATTTTATTTAATTTATTTGCATTCTTTCATTCATTGCATTATTTTCATTGGTGTTAGAAATTTATTTGGGTCATTATTTTCTATATTTTTGTGAATTGTTTGACAATTATATATTATTTTTAAAGGATTGCTTGCATGTTCAATTTAATGCATTCAATAACTTATTTACCATGCATGCTAAGTGTTTGTGAAAATGCCCATATGGCATTATACACTGTTTTTCAGTATCTTCTATCCTTCTACTCTAATGCCTGCTTTTCACAACACCCGTTCCAATATTCTATTAATTGAATATAATTGTCAATACAAATGTTATTGTTAGTTTCTCACGACTAATAATACATTATGACTTTTAATGCTTGATTTACGCTACTCATGCCTTTGCCAGCATGCCAATAAACATCTTGCATTTAATTGCCTCAATTTATCATGCCCTGTTTTCATTACTGTCCTAATTTCATGGAGTCGCGACCATGTGTTAACGACATTCTTCTTTATTTTGGCATGATTCTTACTAGTACTGCCCTCTCCCTTGCTCTATCCCTTTGACTTCATGTCCCTTTCTCTTCTCTCTTTTTCAGGCTGGCCACCGGGAAGAGTAAAGAGAAAAACTCTACAACGAGCATCGGCTGAGGAACCACAACACCCGCCCACCTGTACATCTCAGCATGCACCGAGGACAGTGCAATCTTTAAGTGTGGGGAGGTCGATACCGATCTCCACGGGGCAGTTAGTCCCTTCTTAACACCAATTTTTGTTTTTCGTTGTTGCATTACAGTTTAATTTTGTGCATATTTTACCACTTGATTGAAGTAATATTTTCTTTTTCAAGAAAACTTTTTATAGTATTTCACTAATTTAAATTAAAAACTTTTTGAAAAACTTGTATGAAGAAATATTGTTTTAGAACATAGTTTAGAGCTCGAACACACAAAAACCAGTGAGATTTTGAGCCTATTTGATTGGTTGCATTCTATCAACCAATAGTTTATTTTTTATGTGTGTTTTTCTCTCTAAAATTGTGATCTTTGTCTTGCTTAATTCTATATTTCCATCATTTGATGTATGCATGCACTTATATAATTGAGGCCTTGTTTCACTGAGCTTACATACCCATATGGCCTTATCTTTTATTATCCTTTGCAAACCTATGTTGAGCCTATTTTACCCCTTGTTCTTTACTTTAGCTCATTACTAACTCTAAGCGGAAAACAATAATGTCCTTAATTTGAATCCTTGGTTAGCTTAGACTAGTAAAAGTGCTCATGATTTAAGTGTGGGGAAGTTGGGTTTGAAAATATTTGGTTTGAATAATTGGGTGTTGTATATTTTAGTGAAAAATGTGCAAAATAATAGTTGAGCATATATTATTGCATTCAATACTTTAATGATATGCATTGAGAAAAATAAAAAATAAAAAAAAAACGAAAAAGAAAAAGAAAAAAAAAGAGCAAATAATAAAAGGGGACAAAATGCCCCAAAGTAAGTGTTGGTATCAATACATATGTACTGTACTCAAATTTAGGATGCATGAATATGTAGAAAATACAGTTAATGGGAAGTTAGATTTTGTATTTTAATTAAATGGATTGTCTTAAGTTAAGTGGAAAGTTTATGTTAATTAAGGATTCAAATTTTAGTCCACTTGGCCAAATACAATCCTACCTTGACCCTAACCCCATTACAACCCTTAAAAGACCTCTTGATTTGTGTATTGGTGCATTAAATTTTTGTTGATTGTTAGATGAAGAGCAAGCTATAGAAAGCAAGATTAATAGAGAATTGAGAGAATTGACCCTATACACCTGAGAGATTAGAGTGATATACACTACGAGTGATGGTTCAGTGCTTAATTCTATGTTCCCTGCTTTCATGAGCTATCTTCTTCTTGAAAGTTATTTATATTGTATTTTGTGATTTGAATTAGTGAAGTCTAGTTCATATTTATTCTTGAAGGATTTATTTACTTTTTCACCAAGTAGGTAGAATTATTTTAGCATATAGTTGCATTCACATTCATAGGTTGCATTGCATGAGTCTTACTTTTTCCTACTCATTTATTTTGTTTCCTTGAGCTTAGCATGAAGACATGCTAATGTTTAAGTGTGGGGAGGTTGATAAACCACTATTTTATGGTTTATATTGTATTTAATTGAGTGGTTTTATCAAACTTTTCACCCACTTATTCATAGGATTTGCATGATTTTATAATTCCTTCCTAGTTTAGTTCTATGATTGAAAACATGTTTCTTTGGTCTTAATTTAGCTAATCTTAATCCTCTCTTATTACCATTTGATGCCTTGATCTGTGTGTTAAGTGTTTCAGGCTTTATAGGGCAGGAATGGCTTAGAGAATAAATAGGAAGCGTGCAAAAATGGAAGGAACACAAGGAATTGAGGAGATGACCAGCGAGAAGTCACGCGATCGCATGGCTCACGCGACCGCGTGAAATGGAAGAAATCAGAGTGACGCGATCGCGTGCCTGATGCGACCGCGCAGATTGGAAGCTGCACGAACGACGTGAAAGCATAAAGGACGCGCACGCGTGGTACGAGAAATACTAAGTGACGCGAACGCGTGGATGACGCGGACGCATGACGTGCGCAATCTGCAGAATTACAAAAGTCGCTGGCAGAGATTCTGGGCCACATTTCAACCCAGTTTTTGACCCAGAAACACAGATTAAAGTCAGGGAACATGCAGAGACTCAACATGCTTTCATAACTCACAATTTTAGGTTTTAGATGTAGTTTTTAGAGAGAGAGGCTCTCTCTTCTCTCTTAGGATTTAAGATTAGAATTTTTAGAAATTAGGGTTTATTTCTTCTTCAGAAACAGGTTCAATAATTTATGTTTCTCTTCTACTTTTATTTACTCTGATACTTTTATTTGTGTTTGATTTATGTTGCCCAATTGGCTTATAAAATTTTTCCATGTTAGATTTTACTGCTTTGAATGAATATTACTTGAGGCAGATATTTATGATTTCAATTTAGCTTTCCATATTCTTGGCTTTGGTTAGGAAATCAGTAACTCTTGAGTTATCAAACTCAACGTGATCGATAATCGCTATCTTTGCTAATTAGCTTGAACTTCTATAATCCCAATCTTTTCCTAGGAATTAACTAGGATTTGAAGATCAAACTAATTAACCACTTTACCTTCCTTCGCACCAGCAGAGGTTAACTAAGTGGAATTAAGATTCAATTTTCATCATCATTGATAAGGATAACTAGGATAGGACTTCCAATTTCTCATACCTTGCCAAGAGTTTATTTTACAGTCATTTATTTATTTTACTTGTTATTTATCATACTCGTTCATCATTCTCAAAACCCCCAATTTACAAAACTCATAACCAATAATAAGAACATACCTCCCTGCAATTCCTTGAGAAGACGACCCGAGGTTTAAATACTTCGGTTATCAATTTATTTAGGGGTTTGTTACTTGTGACAACTAAAACGTTTATAAGAAAGGTTGATTGCTTGGTTTATTAACTATACTTACAACGAGAGTTTACTATACTTCTAAACCATCAATCATCAGTTCTTCACTCCGTACTTGCAGAAGCTTATCGTTAACATTGGTAAATTTGAATAAAACGAAGTTTGTTATTGTTATAGTTAATATTATAATGAATTTTGTTTATAGTTGGCCTTTTTATATCACAGGATATTCAAGGACGGTTCGCGAGTACAAGATGCATTATCAGCGATTACGCAAATGGGATGAGGCTTACACCAACTGGCTGAACCAGATCCCACGTAAATAGTATGCTTTGGCATTTGATAGTGGATACCGATGGGTCATATGACCATCAATCTAGTGGAATGCATCAATTTGGTCTTCAAAGGGGCACATAGTCTCCCAGTCACTGCACTTGTTAAGGAAATATTTTACAGGCTTAATAAATTGTTCACTAGAAAAAGATCCAAGGTTAAGGCTCATATTAATGCTAGACATGTGTTCTATGAGCTTGTGACCTCCAAATTATATGTGAATCAAACAGGCATTGGGGGAACATCTAGGTTAGTTACTTTGATAGACAGAATGAGGTATTTGACGTACGTGAAATGCCTAGTGAAGTGGAGTATAAAGTTGACCTATGTCGACAATGTTGTGACTGTTGAAAATTTCAGGTGGACTAGATTTTGTGTCGACATGTTTTTTCTTGTTGTGAAAATCAACGACTGGATTGGCAAATTTATGTTCATGACATTTACAAGATGGACCGAGTTTGAAGAGTATACAAAGCTAGGTTTAGGCCACTAGGGAATCTCACAACATGGCCTCTTTATCATGGACCTCAATTCGTAGGCAATTCATTTCTCAGACAGGTAGCCAAAGGTCGTCCAAAGATGACCCTTTCTTGAATGAGATGGACACTCGGATGTTGCATGGTCCTAGGTGATGTAAGCAATGCGGTTCCGAGGGCCACAGCCGTAGTATATATCGTCAACGCAGTAGAGCAAGTGCATGTCCAACCACCCAATAGAATTATTACTGTTGTTGCATGTCGTTTGTGATGTTATTGTATGACTTTGGCATTTTTATATATAGTATTCAAGTAGTTCATAGTTAATAACATAAAGTGAATTAACATAGTCGATTCAGACATTCTAACTAAAAGAGTTAACAACAATAAACACATTATTTTCTCATCACCTACTTTACATCTTTGTATAATTTTTTGCACTTATTTGCAACCTTGTTAAAAGCGGACGGGGTAAATTGATTCGCGCTCTTATGTGAATGATTGGCTCTAAGGTTGAAGCCTTTTTCTTTTTCGCTTGTGGCTATACCTATTAAAATATAACACATGCAATGACCAACTACTCAAACCAAAAAGACTATCAGGTAGTATTCTATATAAAATGCGATCATTCCAATAAATTAGTTTACATGCACTAGGTGCTGAATCAACGCCACGGTCTTCATCATCTTGATTAGCCGACTCATTATTGTCATCTTCATCGTCGTCATCATCATCGTCGACGTCCTCATCCTCATCCTCATGCGGATGGTCTACTAGCTAGTCATTATCCTCATCATCAACTACCTTATATCTCTCCAGATTAGAACCATCAAAATACGCCGTGGATTTTCGCTCTGTATGATCCCTCTTATAGCATCATCACTCTTACTCAAGTCAACAAATAGTCTACCACCAGAATTTTCAGAGGAAGTGTCATGCCGAGGTCTCAAATCCGAGGACCTCCTACCTGCAGCAATACCACTCGGGTGCGCCCTCTGATTGGTGGGAATGTCTCCGTAATTACCTGAATGTGACTGACCTGGCACTGGAGCCATGAATCCAAGCAGCCGGCTAAACGAAGCTTGATCCCCTGATTCAAACTGTAGAACACTCCAATACGGTTGATATCATGAGACTGATGGTGTAAAATAATCCGAGGAATGCGTATGAGGAATATATGGTGTAAAATACTCAAGCTCTTGTTGCTGCTGTTGATTCTCCTGATTATACACTGGATTACCCTCTTGATTCTCTTAAAATGTGAGGTATGATAGTTGTAAGTGGGCACTATATGTACTTTGATACCAATGCATGTAAATTTTTAAAAGATGTTGTGAAGGCACCAGGGATCAGCAAGAATATGACTATATCAATTCGTCCATTGCATCACCCAAAAAGAGTGGGTTACGGACTAATCTTGATTCTTAGGTCCAGTTAGTACTTTGCCGTGTGCTTTACATAGATCTCGCTCTTGATGAGGAACACCCTGGGTCTAACCAAAGATATCAGCGGCACCGTGGCACTCCAAATAACTGAATGCTGACGGATGTCAATAAGCATCACGTTTGGCTCAATGCAAATAATTGCATAAACCTCCCAAAAAAACTGGACACATTGAAAGTAAAAGGATTACACACCAAATAATAATACAGATAAACAAAAATAGATACTTATTTATTACAGCATACATGTCCTTATTGCAGATCATCCAATGACCTCCTAAAGTGAGCAAGAGAATGAAATCTATAAGGTCGATCAGCACGCTCCCAGTTACACCACCATACATCAGACAATCCATTAATTAACTTTTATCATAAAAATTAAAATACAATGTACTACACTTTTTCAAAGCAGATAGTAATTAATGTTACCTGTTTGCAATTGGAAAAAATCGAGGATTGCCGGGATTGGCGCAAGAAATGGTAGACAGATCCAAGCCCAGGTAAGCAAAAGTGTCAGTGGACCATCGATATCCTTGCAGTTAACACGAGATTTCCTACACAATATTCTATACAGGTGTGCTAGGCATACCGATCGCCAACTAAATTGTATGATCCCAGAGAAGTTAGAGCAATGGCAGAAATTTTCAGTGCATCGCTACCCTAGACTTGTCTCCAAATTATAACATTATGTGGTACTTTACATACCTCTGAATGTGAATATCATCAGTCAAGACTAAACAATCTTTTAGTCCACAAAATCACGTCAACTTTATGAAGCTTCTTCCTCTACAATCTGTCTTCCGAGGTGCAACACTAAACTAGTGCAAGCATTCAGCCTCTAAGGCCTCATAACTATTCAAGATCGATCCTGTAACTAGAAGATCATTTTTCAGAAGACCAAGAATTATCATCACATCCCCCAATGTCACAACAGACTCACCAACTGAAAAATGAAATGTGTGAGTGATGAGCGGATAATTTATACGCTTTTTGGCATTGTTTTTAGGTAGTTTTTAGTAGGATCTAGCTAGTTTTAGGGATGTTTTCATTAGTTTTTATGCTAAATTCACATTTCTAGACTTTACTATGAGTTTGTGTGTTTTTCTATAATTTCAGGTATTTTTTGGCTGAAATTGAGGGACCTAAGCAAAACTCTGATAAGAAGGCTGACAAAGGACTGCTGATGCTGTTGGATTCTGACCTCTCTGCACTCGAAATGAATTTTCTGGAGCTACAAAATGCCAAATGGCGCGTTCTCAACGGCGTTGAAAATTAGACATTCAGAGCTTTCCAGCAATATATGATAGTCCATACTTTATTCGAGATTAGATGACGTAAACTGGTGCTCAACGCCAGCTCTATGCTGCATTCTGGAGTTAAACGCCAAAAACACGTCACGAACCAGAGTTGAACGCCAAAAACACGTTACAACTTGGCGTTCAACTTAAAAAGAAGCCTCTACACGTGTAAAGCTCAAGCTCAGCCCAAGCACACACCAAGTGGGCCCCGGAAGTGGATTTCTGCATCAATTACTTACTTCTGTAAATCCTAGTAGCTAGTCTAGTATAAATAGGACATTTTACTATTGTATTAGACATCTTTGGTCTTGGTTTTATTCCATTATTCATCTTAGGATCAGGTGATCACATTTTGGCGGCTGGCCATTCGGCCATGTCTGGACCTTCATCACTTATGTATTTTCAACGGTGGAGTTTCTACACACCATAGATTAAGGGTGTGGAGCTCTGCTGTACCTCAAGTTTTAATGCAATTACTACTATTTTCTATTCAATTCAGTTTATTCCTGTTCTAAGATATTTGTTGCACTTCACCATGATGAATGTGATGATCCGTGACACTCATCATCATTCTCACTTATGAACGCGTGACTGACAACCACCCCCATTCTACCTTAGACCGAGCACATATCTCTTGGATTCCTTAATCAGAGTCTTCGTGGTATAAGGTAGAATTGATGGCGGCATTCATGAGAATTCGAAAAGTCTAAACTTTGTCTGTGGTATTCCGAGTAAGATTCAGGGATTGAATGACTGTGACGAGTTTCAAACTCGCGATTGTTGGGCGTGATGACAAACGCAAAAGAATCAATGGATTCTATTCCGACATGATCGAGAACCGACGGATGATTAGCCGTGCCGTGATAGAGCATTTGGACCTTTTTCACTGAGGGGATGGGATGTAGCCATTGACAAAGTGTGATTCACATTTGAGAGCACCAAGTCTATTGGCGCCATTGTTGATGATCACAATTTTGTGCACCAAGTTTTTGGCGCCGTTGCCGGAGATTGTTCGAGTTTGGACAACTGACGGTTTGTCTTGTTGCTCAGATTAGGTAATTTTCTTTTCAAAAACTTTTTTTTTCAAAAATTTATCCCTATTTTCAAAAAAAAAATTATTCTATGACTTCAGAATTTTTAAGAATGGATTCTAGAGTTTCATGTAACAAGTAGAAGCTTGGCTGGCTGTAAAGCCATATCCAAATTCTTTTGGATTGAGGCTTCCACTTGTCAACATAAAAGGCATGTATATGGAGTTGGATGAAGTATCAGCTGTTGCATGCCTGATTTATATCCTAAAGCTGGCTGACTATTAAGCCATGTCCAACCCTTGGATTGGAGGTTTAGGCTAACATTGAAAGATTCCTGGAATTCTTCTTAAAAATTTTTGAAATTCTTATTTTCCTTTTCCTATATGTTTTTCAAAAAAAATAATAAAAGAAAATACAAAAAAATCATAAAAACATAAAAATAAAAAATATTTTGTGATTCTTGTTTGAGTCTTGTGTCATGTTTTAAGTTTGGTGTCAATTGTATATTCATCTTGTTCTTGCATTTTTTGAAAATTCATGCATTCATAGTGTTCTTCATGATCTTCAAGTTGTTCTTGGTAAGTTTTCTTGTTTGATCTTTAAATTTTCTTGTTTTGTGTTATATGATGTTTTTCATGTGCATTTTTGCATTCATAGTGTCTAAACATGAAAGATTTCTAAGTTTGGTGTCTTGCATGTTTTCTTTGCATTAAAAGTTTTTCAAAAATATGTTCTTGATGTTCATCATGATCTTCAAAGTGTTCTTAGTCTTCATCTTGACATTCATAGTGTTCTTGCATGCATTCTTTGTTCTGATCCAAAAAGAAAAGAGAAAAACATAAAAATGACGTTTTAATTTTTTCCTCTCATCATTAAAAATTCAAAAATAAAAAAATATCTTTTCCCTATTTCTCTCAAAATTTCGAAAGTTTGAGTTGACTTAGTCAAAAATTTTTAAAACTTAGGTATTTCTTATAAGTCAAGTCAAATTTTCAATTTTAAAAATCTTATCTTTTCAAAAACTTTTTCAAAAATCAATTCTCTTTCATTTTTTTTTTCGAAAAGTTAAAAATATTTTTCAAAATCTTCTTCTTAATTTTATTTCAAATTTTTGGAACTTAACTAACAAGTAATGTGATTGATTCAAAAAATTGAAGTGTTACTTTCTTGTTAAGAAATGTTCAATCTTTAAATTCTAGAATCATATCTTTTAGTTTCTTATTAGTCAAGTAATGAATTTTAATTTTAAAAATTAAATCTTTTTTCAACCATATCTTTTTAATCATATCTTTTCTATCATATCTTTTTCAAAATTTTATCTTTTTCAAAAATTTGATTTCAAAATATCTTCCAACTTCTTATCTTTTCAAAATTAAATTTCAAATCTTTTTCAACTAACTAGTTGACTTTTTGTTTGTTTTAACTATATTTTATCTTTTTCAAAACCACCTAACTACTTTCCTCTCCCTAATTTTCGAAAATTACCTCCCTCTTTTTCAAAATTCTTTTAATTAACTAATTATTTTAAATTTTAATTTTAATTTTATTTCTTCTCTTAATTTTCGAAAATCACTAACTCTTTTTCAAAATTTATTCTCGAATTTCTCCTTCTCTCATCCTATTCTATTTATTTATTTATTTACTAAAACTTCTCTTCATCTTAAGAATCTGAACCTATCTTCACCCTTGTGTTTGGATTCTTACCTTTTCCTTCTTCTATTCCCTTCTTCTTCTACTAACATAAAGGAATCTCTCTACTATAGTAAAGAGGATCCCTATTATTATTTTCTGTTCCCTTCTTTTTCATATGAGTAGGAGCAAGGACAAGAACATTCTTGTTGAAGCAGATCCTGAACCTGAAAGGACTCTGAAGAGGAAACTAAGAGAAGCTAAATTACAACAATTCAGAGACAACCTTACAGAAACTTTCGAAAAAGAAGAGGAGATGGCAGCCGAAAATAATAATGCAAGGAGGATGCTTGGTGATTACACTACACCTACTTCCAAGTTTGATGGAAGAAGCATCTCAATCCCTGCCATTGGAGCAAACAATTTTGAGCTGAAACCTCAACTAGTTGCTCTACTGTAACAGAACTGCAAGTTCCATGAACTTCCATCAGAAGATCCCTACTAGTTTTTAACTGTGTTCTTACAGATCTGTGAGACTGTTAAGACTAATGGAGTAGATCCTGAAGTCTACAGGCTCATGCTTTTCCCTTTTGTTGTAAGAGACAGAGCTAGAATATGGTTGGATTCGCAACCTAAAGATAGCCTGGACTCTTGGGATAAGTTGGTCGCGGCCTTCTTGGCTAAGTTCTTTCCTCCTCAAAAGCTGAGCAAGCTTAGAGTGGATGTTCAGACCTTCAAACAAAAAGATGGTGAATCCCTCTATGAAGATTGGGAAAGATACAAGCAGATGACCAAAAGGTGTCCTTCTGACATGCTTTCAGAGTGGACCATTTTGGATATATTCTATTATGGTCTATCTGAATTCTCTAAGATGTCACTGGACCATTCTGCAGGTGGATCCATTCACCTAAAGAAAATGCCTGCAGAAGCTCAAGAACTCATTAACATGGTTACAAATAACCAATTCATGTATACTTTTGAGAGGAATTCTGTGAGAAATGGGACGCCTCAAAGGAAGGGAGTTCTTAAAATTGATGCTCTGAATGCCATATTGGCTCAGAACAAAATGTTGACTCAACAAGTCAACATGATTTCTCAAAGTCTAAATGGATGGAAAAATGCATCCAACAGTACTAAAGAGGCATCTTTTGAAGAAGAAGCTTATGATCCTGAAAACCCTACAATAGCAGAGGTAAATTATATGGGTGAACCTTATGGAAACACCTATAATTCATCATGGAGAAATCATCCAAATTTCTCATGGAAGGATCAACAAAAGCCTTAACAAGGCTTTAATAATGGTGGAAGAAACAGGCTCAGCAACAGCAAGCCTTATCCATCATCTTCTCAGCAACAGACAGAGAATTCTGAGCAGAG
>NC_029776.3:33086045-33087384 GCF_000817695.3 Arachis duranensis | reverse complement strand
AAACTCCTCCTAGTACTCTCCCAAGCAATACTGAAGAGAATCCAAAAAGAGAGTGCAAGGCCATTGATATAATCAAAATGGTCGAACCTATAGTGGAAGGGGAGGACGTGAATCTCAATGAGGAAAACCTCATGGGACGTCTCCCAGGCAAGAAGGAGTTCCTTATTGAGGACCTAAAGGAATATGAGGCTCATATAGAGACCATAGAGATCCCATTAAATCTCCTTCTGCCATTCATGAGCTCTGAAGACTATTCTTCCTCTGAAGAGGATGAAAATGTAACTAGAGAGCAAGTTGCTCAATATCTAGGAGCCATCACGAAGTTGAATGCCAAATTGTTTGGTAATGAGACTTGGGAAGATGAACCTCCCTTGCTCATTAATGAACTAGATACATGGATTCAGCAAACATTACCTCAAAAGAGACAAGATCCTGGCAAATTCTTAATACCCTGTACCATAGGCACCACGACCTTTGAGAAGGCTCTGTGTGACCTAGGGTCAGGCATAAACCTTATGCCACTCTCTGTAATGGAGAAGCTGGGGGATCATTGAGGTACAACCTGCCATATTCTCATTACAAATGGCAGACAAGTCAGTAAGACAAGCTTATGGATTGGTAGAGGACGTGTTGGTAAAGGTTGAAGGCCTTTACATCCCTGCTGATTTCATAATCTTAGACACTAGGAAGGAGGATGATGAATGCATCATCCTTGGAAGACCTTTCCTAGCCACAACAGGAGCTGTGATTGATGTTGACAGAGGAAAATTAGTCCTTTAATTGAATGGGGACTACCTTGTGTTTAAAATCCAAGGGTGTTCCTCTGCAACCATAGAGAGGAAGCATCAAAAGCTTATCTCAGTGCAGAGTCAAACAAAGCCCCCACAATCAAACTCTGAGTTTGGTGTTGGGAGGTGGTGGACGAAACTGTGATTTATGCGTTCTTTGGATTTTGAATGAAAGCTTTATTATGGCACTGGTTGAATTCACAACTCCGTTCAACTAACCAGCAAGTGTACTGGGTCGTCCAAGTAATAAACCTTACGTGAGTAAGGGTCGAATCCACAGAGATTGTTGGTATGAAGCAAGCTATGGTTACCTTGTAAATCTCAGTTAGGGAGATTAAAGGGTAATTGTGATTATTGGAATAAAGAATAAAAAGGAATAATAAAAGGGATAGAATACTTATGCAGATTCATTGGTGGGAATTTCAGATAAGCGGATGGAGATGCTGTAGAGCCCAAGGACGCCTGCTCTCCTACTGCTTCTACTCAATCCTTCTTACTCCTTTCCATGGCAAGCTTTGTATAGGGGTTCACCATCAACTGTGGCTACTTTC
>NC_029776.3:33085686-33085965 GCF_000817695.3 Arachis duranensis | reverse complement strand
TAAGAGATACGCATTCAAGCTCTGTTGCATGTAGAACGGAAGTGGTTGTCAATCACGCGCGTTCATAATTGAGAATGATAATGAGTGTAATCTGACTCATCACATTCATCGTGTTCTTGGGTACGAATGAATATCTTGGAATAAAACTAAGATAGCATTTGAATAAAAGAGGATAGAATTTCATTAATACTTGAGGTACAACAGAGCTCCACACCCTTAATCTATGGTGTGCAGAAACTCCACCGTTGAAAATACATAAGCAAAGAGTTCAGGCATGGC
>NC_029776.3:33085192-33085345 GCF_000817695.3 Arachis duranensis | reverse complement strand
CAGCTTGTACTTGGCGTTCAACGCCAAGTTACGTCGTCATTCTTCGAATAAAGTATGGACTATTATATATTGCTGGAATGCCCTGGGTGTCTACTTTCCAACGCCGTTGAGAGCGCGCCAATTGGAGTTCTGTAGCTCTAGAAAATCCATTTT
>NC_029776.3:33081734-33082278 GCF_000817695.3 Arachis duranensis | reverse complement strand
TTCCATAAGCTTGTCTCATTGACTTATCTGCCAATTGTAATGAGAACAAGGCAGGTTGTACCTCAATGATCCCCAGCTTCTCCATTACAGAGAGTGGCATAAGATTTATCCCTGACCCCAGATCACATAGAGCTTTTTCAAAGCTCATGGTGCCAATGGTACAAGGTATTAAGAACTTGCCAGGATCTTGTCTCTTTTGAGGTAGAGTTCTCTGAATCCAAGTATCTAGTTCACTAATGAGCAAGGGAGGTTCACTTTCCCAAGTCTCATTACCAAACAGCTTGGCATTCAGCTTCATGATAGCTCCTAAGTATTGAGCAACTTGCTCTCCATTCACATCTTCATTCTCTTCAGAGGATGAATATTCTTCAGAGCTCATGAATGGCATAAGGAGATTTAGTGGGATCTCTATGGTCTCTAGATGAGCCTCAGATTCCTCTGGATCCTTAATAGGAAACTCCTTCTTGTTTGAAGGACGTCCCAGGAGGTCTTCCTCACTAGGATTTTCGTCCTCCTCCTCCCTAGTGCATTCGGCCACTTTGAT
>NC_029776.3:33080937-33081425 GCF_000817695.3 Arachis duranensis | reverse complement strand
TGATTTTTCCATGATGGGTTATAGGTGTTTCCATAAGGTTCACCCATATAATTAACCTCTGCCATGGCAGGGTTCTCAGGATCATAAGCTTCTTCAGAAGCTGCCTCTCTAGTACTATTGGATGCATGTTGCAATCCATTCAGATTTTGAGAGATTATGTTGACCTGTTGAGTCAACATTTTGTTCTGAGTCAATATGGCATTCAGAGCATCTATTTCAAGAACTCCTTTCTTCTGAGGGACCCCATTATTCACGGAATTTCTCTCAGAGGTATACATGAACTGGTTGTTTGCAACCATGTCAATGAGTTCTTGAGCCTCTTCAGGCGTTTTCTTCAGGTGAATAAATCCACCTGCAGAATGGTCCAATGACATTTTCGAAAATTCAGAGAGACCATAATAGAATATATCTAACATGGTCCATTCTGAAAACATGTCAGATGGACATCTTTTAGTCAACTGCTTGTATCTTTCCCAAGCTTCATAGAG
>NC_029776.3:33071978-33077764 GCF_000817695.3 Arachis duranensis | reverse complement strand
ATGGACTATTATATATTGCTGGAAAGCCCTGGGTGTCTACTTTCCAACGCCGTTGAGAGCGCGCCAATTGGAGTTCTGTAGCTCCAGAAAATCCATTTTGAGTGCAGGGAGGTCAGATTCCAACAGCATCAGCAGTCCTTTTGTCAGCCTTCTTCAGAGTTTTGCTCAAATCCCTCAATTTCAGTCAGAATTTACCTGAAATCACAGAAAAACACACAAACTCATAGTGAAGTCCAAAAATGTGAATTTAACATAAAAACTAATGAAAACATCCCTAAAAGTAGCTTAAACTTACTAAAAACTATATAAAAACAATGCCAAAAAGCATATAAATTATCCGCTCATCAGGAGGCTACAGCCAAACTCTAAGTTTGGTGTTGAATCCCCACATCCAAACTCTAAGTTTGGTGTTGGGAGTCTACAACATTGACCTGATCACCTGTGAGACTCCATGAGAGCCCACTATCAAGCTAGTGACATTAAATGAGTGCTTATTGGGAGGCAACCCAATTTTTATTTATCTATTTTTATTTTTATTTTATTTCTTCTTTATGTTTTATTAGGTTCATGATCATGTGGAGTCACAAAATAAATACTAAAATTAAAAATAGAATAAAAAACAGCAGAAGAAAAAGCACACCCTGGAGGAAGAGCTTACTGGCGTTTAAACGCCAGTAAGGAGCATCTGGCTGGCGTTCAACGCCAGAAACAAGCAACATCCTGGCGTTTAAACGCCAGGAATACACCCTGAGGAGAGCTGGGGCTGAACGCCAGAAACAAGCATGGAACCGGCGTTCAACGCCAGAAATATGCTGCAAATGGGCGTTGAACACCCAAAACAAGCATGAAGCTGGCGTTCAATGCCAGAAACAAGCATCAATCTGGCGTTGAATGCCAAGATTGCATGCAAAGGGCATTTTATACGCCTCATTGGTGCAGGGATGTAAATCCTTGACATCTCAGGATCTGTGGACCCCACAGGATCATCTCAGAATCTGTGGACCCCACAGGATCCCCACCTACCTCAATTCACACTCTCTCTCTTTTTCACATAACCCAATAAACACTCTTCCCCAAAATCCTTCACCAATCACCTCAATCTCTCTTTCCCATCACCTCTTCACCACTCACATCCATCTACTCTTCCCCAAAAACCCCACCTACCTTCAAAATTCAAAATCTCTTTCCCACCCAAACCCACCCTAAATAGCCAAACCTACTCCCTCTTCCTTCACTATATAAACCCCTCTATCCTTTTTCATTTTCACAAACCACAACCCTCTCTTCTTCACCTTGGCCGAAACTACACACTTCTCCTTTTCCTTCATATTTTCTTCTTCTTCTTCTTCTTCTTTCTTCTCTTGCTCGAGGGCGAGCAATATTCTAAGTTTGGTGTGGTATAAGCATAGCCTTTTTTTATTTTCCATAACCATTGATGGCACCTAAGGCCGGAGAAACGTCTAGAAAAGGGAAAGGAAAGACAAAAGCTTCCACCTCCGAGTCATGGGAGATGGAGAGATTCATCTCCAAAGCCCATCAAGACCACTTTTATGAAGTTATGGCCAAGAAGAAGGTGATCCCCGAGGTCCCTTTCAAGCTCAAGAAAAATGAGTATCTGGAGATCCGACATGAGATCCAAAGAAGAGGTTGAGAAGTTCTGACCAATCCCATTCAACAAGTCAGAATCTTAATGGTTCAAGAGTTCTATGCCAATGCATGGATCACTAGGAACCATGATCGAAGTGTGAACCCAAATCCAAAGAATTATCTTACAATGGTTCGGGGGAAATACTTAGATTTTCGTCCGGAAAATGTGAGGTTGGCGTTCAACTTGCCCATGATGCAAGGAGATGCACGCCCCTACACTAGAAGGGTCAACTTTGATCAAAGGTTGGACCAAGTCCTTATGGACATATGTGTGGAAGGAGTTCAATGGAAAAGAGACTCCAAAGACAAGCCGGTTCAATTAAGAAGACTGGACCTCAAGCCTGTGGCTAGAGGATGGTTAGAGTTCATCCAATGCTCCATCATCCCCACTAGCAACCGATCCGAAGTTACTGTGGATCGGGCCATCATGATTCATAGCATCATGAATGGAGAGGAAGTAGAAGTTCATGAAGTCATTTCCCTTGAATTCTACAAAATAGCCGAAAAGTCCTCCACCATGGCAAGGCTAGCTTTTCCTCATCTTATTTGCCATCTATGTTACTCAACTGGAGTTATCATAGAAGGAGACATCCCCATTGAGGAGAATAAGCCCATCACTAAGAAGAGGATGGAGCAAACAAGAGAGCCCACTCATGGATCCCAAGAGACGCATGAGGAAGCTCATCACCAAGAAATCCCGGAGATGCCTCAAGGGATGCACTTTCCTCACAACAATTATTGGAAACAACTCAACACTTCTCTAGAAGATTTGAGTTACAATATGGATCAATTAAGGGTGGAACATCAAGAGCACTCCATCATTCTCCATGAAATTAGAGAAGATCAAAGAGCAATGAGGGAGGAGCAACAAAGGCAAGGAAGAGACATAGAAGAGCTAAAGGACATCATTGATTCTTCAAGAAGAAAGCGCCACCATCACTGAGGTGGACTCATTCCTTATTCTTATTTCTCTATTTTTCGATTTTTATGCTATATGTTTGTTTATGTTTTGTGTCTTTACTTCATGATCATTAGTATGTAGTAACTATGTCTTAAGGTTATAAATAATTCCATGAATCCTTCACCTCTCTTAAATGAAAAATGTTTTAGTACAAAAGAAGAAGAAGTACATAAGTTTCAAATTTATCCTTGAATTTAGTTTAATTATATTGATGTGGTGACAATACTTTTTATTTTCTGAATGAAAGCTTGAACAGTGCATATTTTTGATCTTGTTGTTTATGAATATTAAAATTGTTGGCTCTTGAAAGAATGATGAACAAAGAGAAATGCTATTGATAATCTGAAAAATCATGAAATTGATTCTTGAAGCAAGAAAAAGCAGTGAAAAAGCAAAAGCTTGCGAAAAAAAATTTTGGCGAAAAAAATATAGAAGGAAAAAGAAAAAAAGCAAGCAGAAAAAGCCAATAGTCCTTAAAACCAAAAGGCAAGGGTAAAAGGGATCCAAGGCTTTGAGCATCAATGGATAGGAGGGCCCAAGGAAATAAAATCCAGGCGTGATATAGTCATCACCCTGCTGCAGAAGACGTCGGATACCTTGCCACCAATGCGACGCTTCACCGACAAGCATATAGGTAGCAAACTCGACACGCTGTCCTTCAGGCACCACTTGCGCTTGCAGCGCTCGCTCTATAGACTGAAACCATGTATCAGCCTCAGTCGGACTAGTAGTTCCCTTGAACTTAGGTGGATTAACCTTCAAAAAGTTTGCCAGTGTCATCGGGCCCTGAACTCCACCTCCATCATTACCATGGTTGTTCATCTGTTGACCAAGAGCCTCAGCAGTGGCTTGCATAGCAGCAGCCATGTTCTCCAACGCAGTCATAAAGTTCACCGGGTCATTAGGGTTATTCTCTGGCGCACGAGCATTCGTACGACCTCTCGCACTACCTTTACCGCGTCCACGAGGCGCCATCTGGTTCCTATACATACCAAACAATCGATATTAAGTTGATCAGTCTCAATATCGGAAATTGAGTTTGTATGTTTTTATGTAATTTCAGGTATTTTTTGGCTGAAATTGAGGGACCTAAGCAAAACTCTGATAAGAAGGCTGACAAAGGACTGTTGATGCTGTTGGATTCTGACCTCCTTGAACTCGAAATGGATTTTCTGGAGCTACAGAACTCCAAATGGCGCGCTTTTAACAACGTTGGAAAGTAGACATCTAGAGCTTTCCATAAAAATATAATAGTCCATACTTTATTCGAGATTAGATGACGTAAACTGGCGCTCAACGCCAGTTCCATGCTGCATTCTGGAGTTAAACGCCAGAAACACGTCACGAACCAGAGTTGAACGCCAAAAATATGTTACAACTTGGCATTCAACTCCAAAAGAAGCCTCTGCACGTGTAAAGCTCAAGCTCAGCCCAAGCACACACCAAGTGGGCCCCGGAAGTAGATTTCTGCATCAATTACTTACTTTTATAAACCCTAGTAGCTAGTCTAGTATAAATAGGACATTTTACTATTGTATTAGACATCTTTGGTCTTGGTTTTATTCCATTATTCATCTTAGGATCGGGTGATCATGTTTTGGGGGCTGGCCATTCGGCCATGCCTGGACCTTCATCACTTATGTATTTTCAACGGTGGAGTTTCTACGCACCATAGATTAAGGGTGTGGAGCTCTGCTGTACCTCAAGTTTTATTGCAATTACTGTTCTAAGATATTCGTTGCACTTCACCATGACGAATGTGATGATCCGTGACACTCATCATCATTCTCACCTATGAACGCGTGACTGACAACCACCCCATTCTACCTTAGACCGAGCGCATATCTCTTGGATTCCTTAATCAGAGTCTTTGTGGTATAAGCTAGAATTGATGGCAGCATTCATGAGAATCCAGAAAGTCTAAACCTCGTCTGTGGTATTCCGAGTAGGATTCAGGAATTGAATGACTGTGACGAGCTTCAAACTCGCGATTGTTGGGCGTGATGACAAACGCAAAAGAATCAATGGATTCTATTCCGACATGATCGAGAACCGACAGATGATTAGTCGTGCCGTGACAGAGCATTTGGACCTTTTTCACTGAGAGGATGGGATGTAGCCATTGACAACAGTGATGCCCTACATACAGTTTTCCATGGAAAGGAGTAAGAAGGATTGGATGAAGGCAGTAGGAAAGCAGAGATTCAAAAGGAGCACAGCATCTTCAAACGCCTATCTGAAATTCCCACCAATGATTTACATAAGTATTTCTATCTTTATTTTCTGTTTATTTATTATTATTATTTGAAAACTCCATAACCAATTATTATATGCGTAACTGAGATTTATAAGATGACCATAGCTTGATTCATACCAACAATCTTTGTGGGATCGACCTTTACTCACGTAAGGTATTACTTGGACAACCCAGTGCACTTTAATTTGCACAGAATGCACATTTAATTCATTTTTCAGGGTCATATCTTTTCATAATTTGGTTATCGCTAACTACAACATTCTTCTTTGCTACTCGTCTAGTTGGAAGTACTAGTCGATTTTTTATTATGATAGATTCACACATGAGTATCTAGTGTATAATGCAGGGCGTGTAAGAATCCGGTTTTCAATAAACAAATTTTTAAACCACGATCTAATAAGAAATAGTGAGGCTGGCCCAATGGTAAAAAAAAGACAAAGAAGAAGAAAAAAGAAAGAAAAAATTAAAAATTAAAAAGAAAAAGGCCGTTAATTGGTGCGGTGATTTAATACCCACAAACTAACCGGCAAGTGCACCGGGTCGTACCAAGTAATACCTCAGGTGAGTGAGGGTCGATACCACAAGGATTGATGGACTAAGCAACAATGGTTAAATGATTTACTTAGTTAGGCAAACAGAAAATGGTTTTGAGATATTCAAAAGGTTTAAGTTGAAAGTGACTCCAAAACATCAGAAGGGAGGTACGCAAGTAAATAAGTTGAAATTAAAATATGAGAGAAAATAGTTAAGGTTTCAGAGTTATCTATTTTTCCGGATTAACTTTTCTTACTAACTATTTTAATCATGTAGGATTTAATTTATGGCGAACTATATGTGACTAGACCCTAATTCCTTAGACATTTCTAGTCTCCTCTAAAATTCATTAATTGCCAATTCCTTGGTCAATTAATTCCAATTAGA
>NC_029776.3:33070537-33070791 GCF_000817695.3 Arachis duranensis | reverse complement strand
TCTCAATCTCCACTCAAGAGCTCTTTAATTTCTCTTCTGCATAATTGAGTTCAATTTACATTCCCTTTACTGCTTCTTCTTCAATTTCTTGTCAATTGCTTTGAGATCTTGGATCTGGGAGGGCAATTGAGGTCTAGGCTTTGCTACCTAGTCTCTGAAGTCCTGAGATCCCGATTTCCTTTTGGTTCTTCTGTGAACCTTTGCTGCACTTAATTTCTTTACTGTTTTAGTTCTAATTGCTTCTAATTCATCTT
>NC_029776.3:33068883-33070437 GCF_000817695.3 Arachis duranensis | reverse complement strand
CAGAGATAGTAACAACATTCAAAAGCCCTAACAACATCAATCATCAGGAAACAGCGAAAGGTCATGCAAATTGAAGAAGCCCTAAAAATAGGCGCACATTGCAGAAACGACCAAACAAACAGCAAGCAAAGAAAGATTCAAACTTTCCTCCCAAACAAAGACCTTGACTTTCTCAAAATCAGGCATAAAAAAGAACGACGTGAAAAAAGAAAAGAAAGGAAGAAGGACCTACCTGTAGCAGCAAGGAGACAAAAAACGCTGAAGAAGATTGAAGCAACGACGAAAGCACCGCGCGATGATCACCTTTCAAGCAGTTGAGTGAAAAGTCACAAGCGAAATAGAAGAACAAAAAAAGTGGGGAAGTTACAGCGAGCAACAGTGAAGAGAAACTGAAAAGAGAAAGTGTTGGTGTAAATTCAAAAATAAAACAAGAAAAGCGGGAGGCAAAGAAACGGAGCGCTAAGAAATTAATGAGGCATTAAAAACCCTTGCACGTTCCCAAGACAAGGAACGCCTGTTTTCAAAATCAAAGAAAAAAGAAGAAACGCTTCGTATTCAGAAGGAGTCTCTACACGGAAGAAGTTGACAAATGCTCGAGATCGGCTTTACCCGAGAAGGACCGAAATCATAAAACGAAGGACTCGACCTCGAGAGGAAGACCGCACTCGAGCAGGGGCACTGTTCATACCCTGGGTTGAGCTATCCGTCCCGGGTTATTTGGCGAACAAGTCGACCGACCTCTTCAGGTCAGAACCACCCGACCTCTTCTCAAAGAGTTCGGCCAAATCACCAAGAGAGCCCAAAAAAGGACCCAAACAGAGGAACACGACCCAAATCCAAAGGCAGCCCAAGCCTATAGAGATAAGGGCGGTTCCCCTGAAGATAAGATGACTTCACTCAAAGATAAGATAAGATAACTATCTTATGTCCAGGAAAGGTCACTCCATACCATTATAAATACACTGGAGCATCCATGTATAACTCATATTCTGATTCTACTAAAAACCTGCTCAATACCCTTGCTAACTTAAGCATCGGAGTCCGTTGCAGGTACCACTACCCTTCGGTGACAAAGGATCAGCAGCATTGCCAGTCCAACAAGTCGGACGCGACAGCTCCGGTCGCCATACACAAGCCGGACCCATCATCTCCGATTAGTACAGAAGATCTTATCCGAGATCGACCTACAGTTTTAGGTAACTGATGAGCGGATAATTTATACGCTTTTTGGCATTGTTTTTAGTATGTTTTTAGTATATTTTAGTTAATTTTTATTATATTTTTATTAGTTTTTAGTTAAAATTCACTTTTCTGGACTTTACTATGAGTTTGTGTGTTTTTCTGTGATTTCAGGTATTTTCTGGCTGAAATTGAGGGTCCTGAGCAAAAATCTGATTCAGAGGCTGAAAAGGACTGCAGATGCTGTTGGATTCTGACCTCCCTGCACTCGAAGTGGATTTTCTGGAGCTACCGAAGCCCAATTGGCGCGCTCTCAGCGGCGTTGGAAAGTAGACATCCTGGGCTTTCCAGCAATGTATAATAGTCCATACTTTG
>NC_029776.3:33062442-33063318 GCF_000817695.3 Arachis duranensis | reverse complement strand
CAGATGGATAGCCGTGCTGTGACAGGGTGCGTTGAACATTTCCACTGAGAGGATGGGAGGTAGCCACTGACAACGGTGAAACCCTTGCATAAGCTTGCCATGGAAAGGAGTAAGAAGGATTGGATGAAGACAGTAGGAAAGCAGAGAGACAGAAGGGAAGGCATCTTCATACGCTTATCTGAAGTTCCTACCAATGAATTACATAAGTATCTCTATCTTTACCTTTGTGTTATTTTCGTTCATCACCATATCCATTTGAGTTTGCCTGACTAAGATTTACAAGATGACCATAGCTTGCTTCATACTAACAATCTCCGTGGGATCGACCCTTACTCGCGTAAGGTTTATTACTTGGACGACCCAGTACACTTGCTGGTTAGTTGTGCGAAGTTGTGTTTATGCCATGGTATTGAGCACCAAGTTTTTGGGGCCATTACTAGGGATTATTTGAGTTGTGAAAAGTATTGATCACAATTTCGCATACCAAGCACCAAGAACACTCTGTCCTCCTCCATGAAATTAGAGAAGATCAAAGAATCATGAGAGAGGAGCAACAAAGACAAGGAAGAGACATTGAGGAGCTCAAGCACTCCATAGGATCTTCAAGAGGAAGAACAAGCCGCCATCACTAAGGTGGACCCGTTCTTTAATTTCCTTGTTCTTTATTTTTCTGTTTTTTTCGAATTTTAGTGCTTATGATTATCTATGTTTGTGTCTTGTGATCATTAGTGTCTTAGTGTCTATGCCTTAAAGTTATGAATGTCCTATGAATCCATCACCTTTCTTGAATAAAAAAACGTTCTTAATTGAAAAAGAGAAGAATTGCATGAATTCTAAATTTTACAACAGTTTAATTATTTTGATGTGGTGGCAATA
>NC_029776.3:33062057-33062358 GCF_000817695.3 Arachis duranensis | reverse complement strand
TGTGGTTCATGAATGTTGGCTCTTAAAAGAATGATGAAAAAGGAGAAATGTTACTGAGGATCTGAAAAATCATAAAAATGATTCTTGAAGCAAGAAAAAGCAGTGAATACAAAAAAAAAAGAAAAGAAAAATTTCGAAAAAAAAATCGAAAAAAAAGAGAAAGAAAAAGAAAGAGAAAAAGAGAGAAAAAGAAAGAAAAAAAAGAAAGAAATAAAGTTGTGATCCAAGGCAAAAAGAGTGTGCTTAAGAACCCTGGACACCTCTAATTGGGGACTCTAGCAAAGCTGAGTCACAATCTGAA
>NC_029776.3:33048485-33060991 GCF_000817695.3 Arachis duranensis | reverse complement strand
ATTACTTGTTCTTCAACTTGATGAATGTGATGATCCATGACACTCATCATCATTCTTACCTATGAACGTGTGCCTGACAACCACCTCCGTTCTACCTTAGATTAAGTAGATATCTCTTGGATTCTTTAATCGGAATCTTCGTGGTATAAGCTAGAACTGATGGCGGCATTCATGAGAATCCGGAAGGTCTAAACCTTGTCTGTGGTATTCTGAGTAGGATTCAATGATTGAATGACTGTGACGAGCTTCAAACTCCTGAGGGCGGGGTGTTAGTGACAGACACAAAAGAATCACTGGATTCTATTCCGGCCTGATTGAGAACCGACAGATGGATAGTCGTGCCGTGACAGGGTGCGTTGAACATTTCCACTGAGAGGATGGGAGGTAGCCACTGACAACGGTGAAACCCTTGCATACAGCTTGCCATGGAAGGAGCCTTGCGTGCTTGAAGAAGAAGACAGTAGGAAAGCAGAGTTTCAGAAGATGGAGCATCTCCAAAACCTCAACCTGTTCCCCATTACTGCAGAACAAGTACTTATTTTATGTTCTTTTACTTTTCACAATCAACCTTGATAATTATTGATATCCTGACTAAGATTTACAAGATAACCATAGTTTGCTTCAAGCCGACAATCTCCGTGGGATCGACCCTTACTCACGTAAGGTATTACTTGGACGACCCAGTGCACTTGCTGGTTAGTTGTGCGGGATTGCAAAGTGTGATTGTAATTTCGTGCACCAGTAACCCTCGGAGCAAGTACTAAGGTAAAATAGTAAATGTGACAAAGGCTAAGATTTATAGAGCAGAGACCGGGCACAAGTTATTTAAAAAGAAGGGCAGAGAAGTCCCTTAGAGATAAAGTTTATTGAGATGTGCCGTGGAAAAAGAACTGTAAACCCCAAGGTGCTAGAGGTCGTTTGGAGGCGGGTATTACCCACTGATTGCTAAAAATATTTTTTCCCTTTGTGCGTATATTATGGCGTCAAGCTTTGCGACGATTGCCTATTGTCATGGACTGGTGGTATGTTTAACCACATCGACACGTAGACACGGACGAACACAATTGGGAAACCATATCTAGGACTAGTTCCTAGGTAACGTTGGGTTGCGGGTAGTCAACCGACGCATGAGCTCATGGCCTGCATAGGACTAGACATGCATCATACTTGGTTGCTGCATTATCTATATTTGTGGTTGCTTACTTGTACCTGTGATTGTATTTTGTCTCTGCTTCCTGTATTTTGTGTTTGTTTACTAGTCTGCTTTATACTTGTGCTTGTACTTGTTTGTGTGACTTACCGACCTAACTGCGCGAAGTCTTAGACTTAGGCTGTGGAACCCCATAGGAGTCCTATGTAGTACCCTGCTGGGAACATTAGGTTCTCACCCCTTACTTTCCTATTCTGTAGATGTAAACTGGCGAGTTCTTCTTTGAGTTTCCATCCTTGGGACTAGCGAGAAGCGGTAGCATTACTAGAGGGTCAGAACGACTTCTCTTACTTCCACACAGTACTTCCGTGTTTCTTCAGCTTCCAGGGATCGATGACCAGCAGTAGTTATAATAATAGCAGACTAGCAGTAATCTTTGCCCTCGCTCTGTATAGACTTTTATAGGGCTAGGTGATTTTGTAAATACCTATGTAAACAAGTTAGAATGGGTCCCAAACTAGAGCGACTCTTGTGAGTCGAGGCCTACTAGTATAAATATAAAGTCTGTAAATATTTTTATGAATAAGCAACGACGTAACTTGGTGTGTATTATGATGTACTAAATGAACCTTCGGGCATATATGTATGATATTACTATGTTTTCTGTATTTTCTATGCATCGTGTATATATTATCTATTTAGCTATTATCTATTTTGTTATATCTATATATCTGACACGCAATCTCGACCAGCGCTATAGTCTCATATGTATATATTTAATATAAGGTCTATAGTCTCTAAGGAAAGCCGTGAAGTTGCGCCTGGCGGCTAGCATTGGTCATGACATGCTAGAAGCTGGGTCGTTACAGGGCGCATGAAACACATGAAATAATTGCAAATAAATGTCAGTTGTCAGAATTATTTTAATTCGATAAATGTAACACATGTAATTCACTCATGCTACATAGTACTGCTTCAGGAAATGAAAGTAATACATCTCTGAAGCAGAAAACCATTCAGTTCAGGCCATCTTTTGATGTAAAACTCTACATTCTCAAATCCTAGTATATCTTCCGATATCTGGCCAAGAGAACAAAACAAATGAACCAAAGATAAATTACATGCACGGGAAGAAAGCTAAAGGTCTTAACATCTTATAGTTAGTAGTAATGTAACAAAGTGGGTGATCTTATGTTAGAGTATCCAAATAAAATAAAGTGTCCAAATATATTTGTTCATACACACATAATATAATCCACATCTATAAAAAAATGCTAACCAGGAGTGAGAGTCTAAAGGTTATCAAGAGGGTAAAGAAAAATGATAAAAGCTATATATTGATATCTGATAAAAATGATAAAATTGAAAGCTCTTTTCTACTAGCAATAACAGCATAACTCAATCAGGCGTGATCATGACTACAAATCATTCTTTTTCTAATCATTTAATTTGGTAAAAACGTACATTTGATTGAATTTTCGAATAAGTACAGAAGCAACAAGACTAAAAATCCCTTTAATGATCTTTGCATTAAGGTATTAAAAATAATGAATAATTGATGAATCAAATAATTCTATTGATACAGTAATAATATTGTTACCAAATTTTGCTAATCAACCATCTATATATTTGCAAAACAAGACAAATTTGCTGCTATAGCTGAACCAAATCCAATTATAGATAAAATTGACAAAACTTTCAGCCTGTAACTTCTGGTGCACGCAATATTTGTAACATGTCACATCATATCCAAGTGATACTTATTTGTTCTAGTTACTAACTACTAACACTTTGCTTTCTAGTGCAAAAAAATTGCTACGATAACTAAATGAATTTGGGAAATAAAGCAAGGAAAGAAAAAGGAGTACCTTAGTAGCTGGAGATGCAATTCTGGAATCATCAGTGTCCTGCTCGAGACTCCCGGGCTTGAATGGAGCAGATCTTAACATTAGGAATTCAATCAATTCATGGCCAACAGATCTTAACAAATATATACAAAATGCTTAAGAAGATTGCAAGAATAATAATGAAGCAGTGGAAATTAGAGATGAAAGAACACGAAAGGAGGTTCTTCTTCTCCTTCTCTGTCAGACTCACCTCAAAACAGAGATTAACAAACCCTAGATATGATCGAGAGAGAAAAATAGAGTTTTTTGAAACAAGAGAGGGATTCAAGGAGTGGAGTGCAAGCGAGATTGAAAGCACGATCGAGATCAAGATCAAGAGTGAGAGTGAAATTGAAAGCGAGAATGCGAAGGAGAGCATAGGGATGGCAAAAACTCCTAGAGGGGAGGGTATTCGTGGGGATTTGCCTGCCGGGGAGCGGATACGAGGAGAGATTTTTACACGTAGGGACAGGTGGCGGGGCCCCGTATAATAAACGGGGCGGGGCGGGGATAGTGATCCCCGCTTCATGGAGACCCGTTTAATTCCCGCCTATGTAAAATGACTAAAATGCCCCTTTATATATAACATAATGGGAGAAAGTGAAACCCTAGCTATTTTTAATCCACAAACCTCGAAACCCTCAATCCTTCTTACCTCATGGACTCATCATATCTGATCTCTAAAGCCTCAAACCCCATCCTCTGAACCACCCATAGAGGCCACCTCCCAGCCTCCCATCCGCTTAGTCCATCATCGCCAACTCCCCATCATCCATCCCCTCAGTTTGTCTTCCTCATGGGATGTCTCAGTCTCTTACGAGTCACGCACAGACGCATTATGGATCTCAGTCCCTTCACCATCAAACCGTCATGACGCGCACACCGGCACACCGCACCAGGGAGCCCATCGTCTCCATCGTCGTTGCTTCTTCCCGCGGAGGCATGTTCGTGTTTTGGTTGCCTCTTTATGTTGGTCGCTGCCTGTCATCTGGTTCTGGTTCTGGTCCCGTTCTGGATGCCTCTTTGCGTTGGTCGCTGGCCGTCATTGGTCTGTGTTCTGGTTCTAGTCATGTTCTAGCTGTCACCTCTTCTCCGTTGGGTAAGTGCAGAACTCTGAAATCTTTATTGTTGGCTTTGATTTTGAAGGATTTATGATAATTTTTTATTATGATGTGTTAAAGTGTTGCTTCTGGAATTTTTATTCCTTACTCTGATTTTTAGTTAGGTTAAGTAAAATATATATTTTTGATGTTGAGTTATTGAGTCTGGTTTCTAATCCTGTGAAATCTTTATAATTTTCCTTTGATTTTGATTTTATGATGTTAAATTGTTGATTCTGATTCTTATGATTATTTCTGTGAGTTAGGTTAAGTAAACTTTATATTTTCAATGCTGAGTTATTGAGTTTGGTTTTTATGATTCTAGAATCTTTATAATTTTACTTTGATTTTAATTTTCTGATGTTAAATTGTTGATTCAGATTCCTATGATTAATTTTCTATGAGTTAGATTAAGTATAATTAATATTTTTAAAGCTGAGTTATTGAATCTGGTTTCTATGATTCTGGAATGTTATTTCACTTTGATTTTGATTTTTTTATGTTAAATTGTTGATTTTGATTCATAAATTTTTATTACTTACTTTGATGTTGAAGGATTTGTTATGATTTATATTTTTTATACTGATTCTCAACCTTATGTGTTTATGTGATTTTAGAAAATGTATTTTTCTAATACATTGAGCAGTACTCTTGAGAAAAGTACTCCATCGGAAGAACCTATAGCCACCAATGTTCAAACTACCCCATAGTGACCCACTGCCATCCCTAGGAGAGCAAGATTTGGAGTGAGATAACGCCGATAGCAGGTTTTCCAGTCTTTCTTCTGTACGAACCGTTAGGTTAGGTCTCCAATTTTGATTTTCAGAGAAGGGGATATTCATTTATTTTCATGTCAAAAGGAATAAGTAACACTTTTTAAGATTTTTTAAAAAAATTACATGTATTTACTAACATTTCATTATAAATGTTACTTTATATATAATTTTATAATAATTACTAACACTTTAGGAAATGTTAAGAGATAAATGTTACTAAATATTTAAAATGTAGTAGTGTCTTCTCTTCATTTTTTCTCGTCTTTCTTTTTCATTATCGTCGTCATCATCACCACCACCAACACTATCTCCTTCTCCTCCTTTATCTCCTCCTTCTTCTTTTCTCATTTAATTTCTTCTTTATTTTTCTTTCTCCTCCTCCATCATCATCATTATCGTTATTGTCATCTTTTTTTATACATAAATAATACTATTTAGTCTCTTTTAAATTTTTGTACTTATTCTATTTAATTTACTGCATTATCTATTGATTTTTCACTTTTTTTTCTACCAAAATTTGTAAATCTGCAATTCAAGTCTTCAAAAAATAAATTTTTAATTCCATCCCATCATTTAGTTAGAAATTTTGGTGTTAGAGTAAAGTCATTTCGGTGTTATTCTTCAAAATTTTATGTGTTATTTTATATATCAGATATGTCTTCTTCTTCTTATATTTAAATGTTACTATTCATTATCTTTTGAATTTTTGCACTTATTTTTCTTAATTTTCTTGCATTATCGACATATTTTTTTACTTATTCTCTTTTTTATTAAAATTTGTAAATTTGCAACTCAAGTCTTCATGAAATAAGTTTTTAATTCTATCACATCATTTAGTTGGAGATTCTAATGTTAAAGTGAAGACATTTTGATGTTATTTTGTAGATTTTAAAGTTTTGTCTTATATAGGAGATAACAATTCTGCTAGGTAACCAACAGGAGTCTAGCCAACAATAAGCCAACAAGCATTTTTGAAGTACACTTCATACTAAATAATTGTCATTAATTAGTGATTATTTAAATTTTATTTTTTGAATTATACAAAATTAATGATTATTACTTACCTCTTCTTACTCTAATTCACTTTTTACCATTTATCATGCAAACCCTAATTCCTCTTCCAAAAAAACGTCCAAACTCCAAAAAAAAAGAATACCAAATCATAAGATAAAGAATCATGCAAATCCTAAGAAAAAAATATACAAAACATAGGAAAAAGAATCATCCAAAACTAATAAAAAGAATCATCCAAAATTTCGGAAAAAAACATCAAAAACTAGTTAAAAAAATTATTCAAAACCAAATAGGAGGAAGAGAAGAAAAGCCGCATGGTGGTCGTCGACGACGTCTTGGACGACGTTGGATGGACAGTGGAGGACTTGCGATGGCGCGTTGGGAGGAGGAAGCCACGGAGGCCGCACATCGCAAGTGGAGGAATCGCCATGGATCAAAGTAGTTGATCGCGATGGTATTCGGCAGTGCATGTAATATCCGGTCTAACCGAAATTAATTAAATAATAATTTAAATAGGAGAGAATATGGTTGACTAAGTGGGCCCAAGACCCAACATATATAAACATTAGTTATGAGCATTTCAGCTCATTTTGCCCTAAAGAATGAGTGTTGGGCGCTGAATTGAGAAGAGAGAAGAGAAGAGAGAAAACCTAACTCTCTTTGATCTTCAAACCACCATAACTTGAGCTACGGGGCTCCGATTGACGAGCTGTTTGCGGCCACGCATCGCTCTTCTCATCCTCTACAATTCTATCTAATTTTTGTGGTGAGTATTCCATTCATCTCTGCCCAGTTTTTGATATTCCCACTGTTACACGCTTTTTGGGTAGTTAGTGTTGAAATCTTGTGATTTTGGGTGTTTAGGGATACTCCAACATGGATTCTAAGTGGGTTCTATCCCTACTTCATATGGACTGAGGTAAGAAGTGCTCAAACCTTTGTGATTTGTCATTTTTATGAGCCCTAGGTTGATGTATGTATGTGATATTGGTTATATTAGTGTATTTGATGATCTTGGTGCACAATTGGGAGATTGGTGTTGCTTGAGGAGCTTTGGTGAGACTTGGGGCTAAGGTTGGTGGAGACTTCTTAAGAAGAGGCTCAATTGGTTTGGCAACAAGAGGTACGGTTTAAGTTTCATTTAAGTACCGTGTGGTGTGATGAGAATTCCTAGGCTAGATACCCCTAGGATTAAGTTTGGATTGTGTAAATGATTGGTGCTAATATGCATAGTTGGTATGTAATGTGAATTAATGATTGGGTTGAGAATTGTGTGGCCTTGTATGCTTGGTGTATTGAGAATTTGATGTATTGGGTAATGAGTATTGATTTGTGGTTTATGCATTTAAATTGTGAATTTAGACCGGAGGCCGTAAATTTTGGGCCGGAGGCCGGAAAGAGGTAGAATCTTGGGCCGGAGGCCGGAAAGAGGTAAGGAAGGTAAGTTGATGTGTGCATTGTATGATGACACAAGTGATTGGATGAATTTCAGATAATGAATATATGAATGATTGGGTTGCTTATTGAATAATAAGGTATGAGGAGTTGAAGCGTGGAATTTGGTAATTTTGGGTGAAATTGTATAGATGAGGTATGTTTGGTTTTGGTTGTGGTATGTTATATGGTCATATATGTGATCATGATTATTGATGCCTTGATGGTATGATGATGCATGAGAGATATGTATGTTGTGATATATGCTTGAGAAATGATTAAGGTTGATTTGTGGGTGAAACCATGTGATAGTGAGTATGACATTGATTATGTATAATGATGCTTGATTGGAAATAGTATTGTTGGAAATTGGGATGAGGAAGGATGTATGGCATGTTAATGTGTTTGTAATTTAGCCATTTGTTTGAAATGAGTAAAATTGGTTATATGGCGGTTTTGTGAATTGTGGTAATGTTAGTGTATGAGTTGGGGAGGCTTAATGTCGATTTTGATATACTTTGATTGATTTCAAAGAAAAGGAATGAAATTGGCATGTTTTGGTTGATTTTGAAAAGTGTCGAAAATGGCTTGTTTTGAAAATGCCACTTTGTGGTTTTGAGTGAAAATATGGTTTTTGGCATGGTTCTAAAAACTGAACCGGACCGACCGGTTCAACCGGAAAAATTGGGAACCGGTCACCTAACCGGTCCGGGTAAGGTAAGAAACCGGCTTGCAAAAAACCGGTGAAAAAACCGGTCGAACCGGCGGTTAACCGGTGAACCGGGAGAACCGTCCGGTTTTTTTACGGTTTATTGGTTTGAAAATTAAACTTAAAAACGGCGTCGTTTTGAAGAAAAAAAAAAGAAAAGGGCTATCTTCATCACCCACGAACCCTAATCCTCCCTGAATCGCACAAGCCACAGCCTCTCACCCTCTTCAGCCTCTTCATCACCGTCTCACCCTCTCACCCTCTCACCCTCTTCAGCCACTCAGTTTCTCTCACCCTCTCACCCTCCAACTGGCCACAGCCACTCATCGCCGTCGCACCTCTCCTCCATCGCCGTCGCAGAGCTCCGGTCCTCCATCGTAGTCCCCCAGCTCGCCACCTCCACCGTCGCACCTCTCCTCCATCGCCGTCGCCCAGCTTCCCACCTCCACCGTCGTCGCCCAGCTCTCCACCTCTACTGTCGTCGCCGAGCTCTCCACCTCTACTGTCGTCGCCGAGCTCTCCTCCATCACCGTCGCCCAGCTCCCCACCTCCACCGTCGTCACCCAGCTCTCCACCTCACCCAGCTCGCCGGTAATACTCTTCCTTCCACCTCCGTTCATGGTTCTGTTCTTGTTCCTGTTCTTCTCTATCACAGAAAACATGTTGCTCTCTGTTCATGTTCGTTGGTGTATTCTGTTTATTCATGGTATTTGGTTGATCATGTTCTGATTCTGATTCTGTTCATGTTCATGTGTATTCTGTTTACTCTGTTCATGTTCTGATTCTGTTCATGGTTTATTTCTGTATGCACAAAGTGGTGTACTCTGTTTATTCATGGTATTTGGTTGATCATGTTCTAATTCTGATTCTGTTCATGTTCCTGTGAATTCTGTTTACTCTGTTCATGTTCTGATTGACTGATTCTGTTCATGGTTTATTTCTGTATGCACAAAGTGGTGTACTCTGTTCATGTTCTGATCCTGTTAATGTATTAAGAGGTTAATCATATTGTCTCATCAGGTGGTTTTTCTTGTCTTTGATCCTGTTAATGTATTAAGCTGCATGAAGTTAATTTCTTGTCTTTGATTTTCTGTTTGTTATAGATGGAACATTCATAAAGTAACTCACAGCCACAAGATAATGCTGTTCAAAATTCTCAAACTGGTTCATCCAGAAGTAAATCTGATCCAGCTTGGCAGTATTTTACAGTGAAGTATGACAAAAATAATAAGGCTCAATATACATGTATTTTCTGCTTGAATACTTACAATGGAGGGGGATTTATAGAATGAAATATCATCTTGCAAAAATCCCTGGACAAATTAAAGTTTGTAACAAAGTAACTGAAGATGTTGAACTTCAATTCAAAAGACTTTTGGAGGAAAACAAAAAAAATAAGGCAGAAAAAAGAAAATTGACATCTGATTGTTATGATGTGGAAAGTGAAAGAGAAGCGGAAGAAGAGGGTGAAGCGCCTAATCCAGTACAACGTCCGGCTCCTGTAACAATAGGAGACAAAGGAAAGAGAAGAGCGATTACTACTACTCCAATTGGAAGTTATTTTAAGGAAAGGACTACACCAGGCTCTCAACCAGCTTTGAAAAGTGTCTTGGCCAGTGAACAAGTTAAACACAAGGTTAAGTTGGGGCTTGCAAGATGGATCATTGATGCACGGATTCCATTCAATGCAATTCAATCGCCTTACTTTCAACCTGCCTTGGACGGCGTTGCTGCAATTGGTTCTAGTTTCAAGGGACCGTCGTATGATGAAATGAGAGTTCATTTGCTGGCCGATCTTAAGAAGGAGTGTCAGTTGCTTGTTGAAGGTTATAGGAGCTCGTGGAAAAGGACTGGTTGTACACTGATGGCAGATGGCTGGACTGATCAAAGGCAGCGTACGTTAATTAATTTTCTCGTTTATTGTCCTGCTGGTATGTCATTTGTTAAGTCTGTTGATGCTTCTGATATGATAAAAACTGCCGATACCTTGTTTAAATTGTTTGATGAGGTTATTGAGTGGGTTGGGTCTAGTAACATTGTGCATGTGGTTACTAATAATGCTGCAAATTATGTATCTGCTGGAAAACTCATTCATGAAAATTATCCAAACATTTTTTGGTCTCCTTGTGCTGCTCATTGCATCAATCTTATATTGAAAGACATAGCAAGTCTTCCTCATATAGCTGACCTTGCCTCTCGTGCTTCAAAAGTGACTGTCTTTGTTTACAATCATATGATTTTCTTGTCATGGCTTAGAAAAAGAAAAGAATGGAAAGAAATTGTTCGACCAGGAGTAACACGTTTTGCTACTGTTTTCATTACTTTGAAAAGTATATATGATCATAAGGAACACTTGCAAGCATTGGTGGTGGACAAATATTTCACTTCTCATAAATTATCCAAGAGTGTCAATGGGAAGATGGTTAGTTCAATTATCTTGGATAGTAAGTTTTGGGAGGATTGTTTTACTACTGTTATGCTTGTTGGTCCTCTAATTAAGTTATTGAGGCTTGTTGATGCTGATGAGAAACCTTCTCTGGGTATCGTGTATGCGGGCATGCAAAGAGCCAAAATTAATATCAAGACAATGTTTAGAAATAGGAAATCTGCATACACACCTCATACAAGTATCTTGAAAATGTGGTGGGATAAGCATTTGAAGCGTGACCTCCATGCAGCAGCATACTTTTTGAATCCAGATTACTTCTATAGTGAGGGGTTTGTTGAGAAGGCAAATATCTTGAGGTCTTTGCTTGATTTATTTGATATTGAAACTCTTTGCAATGACTCGGTTGCCGCAATGCAAGAGATACAGTTGTATCGAGATCGAAAAGGAAGTTTTGGAAGGGAAAGTGCATTGAAAGCAATTAAGAGACTTGAACCTGGTAAGTATTTATATTTCTATGTTCAATTTACTTTGAATGTTTTTTAAATATTGAATGAGAATTGATGGTTGAATTACATATTCTGGTAGGTGAATGGTGGAGGCTACACAGTAGAAGTGCTCCTAATTTGCAGAAAATGGCGATTCGTCTTCTTCATCAAACATCTTGTTATATTAAAAACTAATTAAAACATACTAAAATCTACATGAAATTACCCCCAAAAAGCGTATAAAATATCCGCTCATCAGTAATGCCGGATGAAGATGATCCCAAATTTACTAATGGAGACATCGAAGGCATTGAAAATTTAATTTATACGGATAATGCTATGCCTTCATATCCTAAAGGTGATTGAAATAGCAAAACTTGTTTTATTTCCTCTCAATATCTGATGTAAAGTTGTAACTTTAATTTTTTCTTGGTTGTCTATTTTATTTTATTAGATGGAGGAGATGTGGAACTTGGTGTAGATTTCCCTAATGTTGCTGACTCTTCAAATACAGCTTCTTTTGGTGGTACTTCTGATGATGGTGGCTTCGGATTGCCGGTTTATGATGGAGATGTTGGAACACTTAATGATAATTATGATTTTTGATGAGTTGCACCTTTGATTAGTTGAAAACTTGCTAGTAATTGTATCTTTTGAATGTAGAACACTATGGGTTTGTCATTATGTACGTTTTATTTTTTGTTTAGTTATAAACTTTGATGTTTGAAGTTGTTTGTTAACCTCTAATCTTAAGTAATGGATAATTTATTATGTGAAATATTAAATTTTATTAAGTTATAAATTATTGAATTTTATTAAGTTTAATAATTTTATTTAATATTTAATTAAACCGGTTCAACCCCGGTCGAACCAGTGAACCATTGAACCAGTGACCTCACCGGTTTATTGACCGGTCCGGTTCTCGCAACCTTGGTTTTTGGGCATACTTTGACGGGACATAACAATCCGCGCGTCCGCGTGAATGGCGCGTATGCGCCGATGAGTTTTGTGGCCATCCCCGCGTGCGCGTGGAGTACGCGTATGCGTGGCCTTGCTTTCATCCCAAAGTTGATTTTTTGAGTTTTAAAAACTAAATCTCATACTTCTAAGCCTCCGATCTCACCCCTTATGTATTAAATCATTATGATATGCCTAGCAAAGAGGAAGGAGCTAGGGGATGTGGTAACTTGCGAATGAAGCAAGTGGAAAAGTTGTGATCAATGATGATCAAAGATGATTATATGAGATATGGAGGATGACGGTACAAGTACCGTGTATGCCATGAGGCGAAGGGCTATATTTATTGATAAATGGCTGGTTCTTGATTGAACCATGAGCCGGATGGCTGAGTTATTGCCGGGTTACGGCAAAGCCATTATTGATTATGGCTGAGTATAAATGCATATATGATTAATGAATGAATGTGTTAAATGGATGATAATGGAAATTGTTGAAATGTGATGTGTGACCCTAGGTAGTAGGCAGTGGCGTTGTCCACTTGCTCTGGGTATGAGACGGGAAAGCATGTTTATGATAAATGAGTTTAATTATGGAGTTTTGAAT
>NC_029776.3:33045542-33048170 GCF_000817695.3 Arachis duranensis | reverse complement strand
TACTTGTTCTACTTGTACCTTATTTGTGTATTACTTGCCTGTATTGCTTGTGTTTGTACAACTGAGAGACCCCTCATGTTGGTGTCGGTGGATGTTGAGGGCTGTTCTTGATGAGATGAATTGATGATGCGATTGCATAATGATGATGATTTTTGAATGAGATAATTTGAGCCCCCTGGGTAGACGCAGTGATGTGATTTTACTAGCTCCAGGCGAGGGTATGATGTATTGATATAGAGTTGGTGAGGCAGAACAACTGATGATGGTTTTGCTTATGATTCTGAGTCTGATTCGTGGAAGAGTCAGCGAGTTGGGAAACATGTGTAATATGAACTAGATTTAGTATCCCCTTACGACAGTTGCCTATTCATGGATTAGTGAGAATCTAGGCTGGATATTTGGTGAAAAGGAGTTTAGGATGCTTAACGAGTTTTTATTGCAGTGCATTGTATTTATTTGGAACTTTTACCGTACTGGAAACCCATGGGCCCGGGGTTCTCATTTCGTATATATCTCTTGTTTTTCAGATACAGGTCCAGGTGCTCAAAAGTGAGCTGTGGTTCGTCTAAGAGACGGCGAAGATCTTTATTTTCTCTACTTTGTGTTTTGCTTAGAATCTCTCCACCTTTGTTTTGAAAAGATTATATTATGTATTGAACTCTTTTGAACTTGCCTATAGAGGCTCTCATGTTTCCTTTGGGAGAGATTAGGATATACTATTGTCAACTACTTTCATACTGTACCCTAGCCGGCCTAAACTTCGCGGGTCACGACTAGTGGCTATTTAATTATGTTATATATATATCTATCTGTTATCTATCTCTTGATCTCCTTTATGCCTTGTCCGTATATCGCTTTCGGCTTCACGGTTTATCTTTTTGTTGTCGAAACGTGAGTGATATATCTTCACGATTTTATTTCTACTCTTTTCAGGCTTCTCGATTAATACTCCTTTCAAAATTACCTATATTTATATATTAAAAATCCACCTGAGAGTCGTACCACCGTAATATCATTGATTTATGACTCGAGCATAAGGATTTGAATATTAGGGTGTTACATTATGGTATCAGAGCAGTTCGTCCTTGTGAGCCTGAGGGATGGGGATGCAACTGCTTATGCTTCAATGCATACTCTGAGTCTGTGCCTGTGCTAGTTAGGGTATCTAACCGATACATCTAGCATGAAGTCCATGAGTGTACCTTTGGTACTTTGAAGCACTATACTTCTGATATTGAGGCTGATCAACTTGATATCGATTGTTTGGTGTGTATAGGAACCAGATGGCGCCTCGTGGACCTGGTCGGGGATGTGAGAGAGATCGTACTAGCACGCAGGAACCGGAAGTCAACCCAAATAACCCGGTAAACCTTATGGCGGCATTGGAGAATATGGCTGCTGCTATGCAAGCCACTGTGGAGGCTCTTGGGCAACAGATAAACAATAATGGCAATGGCGGAAGGGAAGCTCGGGGCCCGATGACACTGGCAACTTTCTTAAAGGTTAATCCACCTAAGTTCAAGGGAACCACCAATCCGATTGAAGCTGATACTTGGTTTCAGGCCATGGAGCAAGCACTGCAAACGCAGTTGGTGCCTGAAGAGCAGCGTGTTAAATTTGCTACCTATCTGCTCACGGGGGAAGCATCGCATTGGTGGCAAGGGACTCGACGTCTCCTGCAACAGGGGAATGATCCTATCACTTGGGATGCCTTCCAGGTGGAATTCTATAAGAAGTACTTTCCGAATTCTACCAGAACAGCCAAGGAATTGGAGTTACTGCAGCTGAAGCAAGGTGCTATGTCCGTATCTGAGTATACAGACAAATTTGTGAAGCTATTCAGGTTTTCCCGCATGTGTCAGGGAGCTCTGGGAGACTTCGAAGAATGGAAATGCATTAAGTATGAAGGAGGGCTCCAGAGCGACATCTTAAGTTCAGTGGGACCAATGGAGATCCGAACTTTTTCAGAGTTGGTGAATAAGAGCAGAATTGCTGAAGAGTGTGTGAAGAAGAGGGTTGCAGAGGAAGGAAGTCATAGAGAGCACAACCAAGGATTCGCACCAAGGGGTCGAGAGTTTAAGGAGAAAGGATACATACAACACTTTCTCCAAGGACGGAATAACTTTGCGACGAGTGAGGAGTCCCAAAGGAACGGTAAGTGAAAATGGGCAGCGGCTGCTTCTGATGTTTCGAGCTGTCAGAGGTGTGGAAGTCATCACCCAAATAGGCCGTGCCGATTGGGGTTAGGCGTATGTTACAAGTGCGGATTACCAGGGCATGTATCAAGAAATTGCCAACAAGGAGAGAGTCAGGATGCGGGCCGATTGCGGCAGTAAGATTAAGGTAATTATTATCATCAAGCTTAAAGGACAGTGCGTGATTTAATAATACCGCATGTACAGTAGAACTGGGACTGTCGAGCTTAATATTAGACTGAGGAGCAAGCCGGATGGTCTGAGTAAGGAATTGCCTTAATACAAAGGGATAAATGCCTGTGATGTAAATGATTTTCTGTTGAGAATGATGTGTTGTGTTTGTTATGCAGTTGGTTGATTTCTAGATTTTTGGTAAAACGGATTGAACCCGTGACTTTTAGTTCCTTTGATTTAAATAGATAAGGGATGGTCC
>NC_029776.3:33021919-33045429 GCF_000817695.3 Arachis duranensis | reverse complement strand
TAATACTTGACGAGAAATCAAAGTGGCATGGCAGAAGCTTGCTAAAAGCGTTAGCATAGTATGGTAATAATAAGGAAAAGTGGGGTATGATTAGAAATGCTTTATGCTTTGAGTACTTAAAAGTTTAGTAAGCTTATGCAGATAATGATTCTAGATAATTGGAATTAATTGCGGCTGTGAGCCTTGATGGTTCTTAAACGGATGAGGAAATTATCATTGATGCGTAATCGGATTTAGATAATGATTGAGTGCAAGTTGTCGTGTTCGAGAGATGAGTGCTATGATGTTTGGTCATGGTGACCTTGGATTTAGATCAAGATTTATAATGATTGCTTTCAAAGGAATAGTTTGGAAACCTTTAAATTGCAATGCTAATGCGGTACTGAGATTGGTTTGAGGGAACCCGTGACGGGTGGTAAACTCCAATTTTTGGGGAGGTGCTATTGAATTTTTTTCCCAAGAATTTGAAGGAGTGTTGGTTATATTTTTGAAAATGATTTTTGATCTGAGTAACTTCAACAAAAGAGATGTGTCTCGAAAGCTTTTATAGATTATTAAAGGAAAGCGGATTCTTAAGAGTTTGTCAGCTTGTTAGTACAAACTCATTGAATTCTAAAAACGAAGAAAGCTTTGATTGATTATAGTGATGTGGGATGGTGGATATGATTAACGATGATGGCAATATTATTGATGACATTATTTGAGATTTAATAGGGTATGGGTTGATGAGACGGTAAAAGTAAGGAACGAGGCTGTTGGTCAGCGTTGAACGAACGACCGAGACCCTCAAGAATAGAGAAATCATAGCGCGGAAACGAAAGCGCGCAGAGTAAAAGGACCTTGGAACTATTATGCGTTTGATATAAAGGCAGACTATGCTCGCGTACTCGTAGTGATGGATGGAATTTTCGAGGGAGAAAATTTCTATTAGGGGGTAGAATGTAATACCCGGTTTAACCAAAATTAATTAAATAATAAGTTAAATAGGAGTGAATATGGTTGGAAGATTTGGCAATTGGAATTTGATGATTTAAATATGATATTTGGATTCAGTGAATTTTTCCGAGTCGGAAAACATAATTTTCTGCGTAAAAGCGCGCAGTAAAATTTTGACCGGAAGTACCGGCTGAGGTCTGTCTAGTACTGCAGCTGAGAAAATTGATTATGAATAAATAAGATTAAGAAATGAGGAATTATAATTAGGGGAGGTAGAAATATTTAAAGTGTGATTTGGAGCGCTAATCTTAAAGGTTTTGCCCCAAAATTGGGCCAACGGACAAAAATAAGTGAACCGGGCCTAAGTCGGTCCAAGACCCAACATATATAAACATTAGTTATGAACATTTCAGCTCATTTTACCCTAAAAGAAAGGGTTGGGGCGCTGAATTGAGAAGAGAGAAGAGAAGAGAGAAAATCTAACTCTCTTTGATCTTCAAACCACCATAACTTGAGTTACGGGGCTCCGATTGACGAGCCGTTTGCAGTCACACGTCGCTCTTATCATCCTCTACAATTCTATCTAAGTTTTGTGGTGAGTATTCCATTCATCTCTGCCCAGTTTTTGATATTCCCCACTGTTACACATTTTTTGGTAGTTAGTATTGAAATCTTGTGATTTTGGGTGTTTAAGGATACTCCAACATGGATTTCAAGTGGGTTCTATCCCTACTTCATATGGGCTGAGGTAAAAAGTGCTCAAACCCTTGTGATTTGTCATTTTTATGAGCCCTAGGTTGATGTATGTATGTGATATTGGTTATGTTAGTGTATTTGATGATCTTGGTGCACAATTGGGAGATTGGTGTTGCTTGAGGAGCTTTGGTGAGGCTTGGGGGCTAAGGTTGGTGGAGACTTCTAAAGAAGAGGCTCAATTGGTTTGGCTACAAGAGGTACGGTTTAAGTTTCATTTAAGTACCGTGTGGTGTGATGAGAATTCCTAGGCTAGATGCCCCTAGGATTAAATTTGGATTGTGTAAATGATTGGTGCTAATATGCATAGTTGGTTTGTAATGTGAATTAATGATTGGGTTGAGAATTGTGTGGCCTTGTATGCTTGGTGTATTGAGAATTTGATGTATTGGGTAATGAGTATTGATTTGTGGTTTATGCATTTAAATTATGAAATTAGGCCGTATTATGTGGTCATATATGTGATTATGATTATTGATGCCTTGATGGTATTATATATGGGAAATATGCATGTTGTGATATATGCTTGATGAATGATTGAGGTTGAATTGTGGTGGAACCATGTTGATGGTGAGTATGACATTGTTTATGAACAAAGATGGTTGGTTGGAAATGTTATTATTGGAAATTGAGATTAGGAAGGAGGCATGACATGTTGTTATGTTTGTATTCTAGCCATTTGTTTGAGAAGTGTTAAAATGGTTGGATGGTAGTTTTGGGAATTATGGTAAACTGTTAATGTGTGAGTTGAGGAGTCTTGATGTTGTTTTTGGTATATTTTGATTGATTTCAAAAAGGGTTAAAAATTGGCATGTTTTGGTTGATTTTGAAAAAAGTCGGAAATGGCTTATTTTGAAAATGGCATTTTGTGGTTTTAAGTGAAAACATGGTTTTTTTAGGCATACTTTGATGGGAGATAACTTGGACTGCGGATTTCTGTTTTGTGCTAAACTTGTTTAGAAGTGAAATTGGATCCAGGATGTCCATGCCGTTTGAAGAACGGGTGAAAAACGATTTAAAATGAGAAAGTTATGTCCGTCGGAAGATTGGGGGTTGAATATGTGAATTCTGCAGCTTTTAACTTAGAAAATTTTTAGCAGAATGACCCTCCACGCGTAGGCGCACTTGGCGCGTACGCGTCGTTCTTCAAGAAGGCACCATCCACGCGTGCGCGTGGTGTGTGCGTCAATGCGCTGCACCCAATGCCCAGCCATTTTCCTGAGAGTTGTGCCAGAGTTGTGCCAGTTTTGTGCTTGGGGCGCAAATGCACCCCCGCGTACGCATGGCTGACGCGTACGCGTCGTCTGGCTGTGTTTCAATCCGCGCGTCCGCGTGTATGACGCATACGCATCGATGAGCTTTGTGGCCATCCACGCATGCGCGTGAAGTACGCGTGCACGTGAAGTACGCATGCGCGTGGCCCTGTTTTCATCCCAAAGTTGATTTTTGAGTTTTAAAAACTAAATCTCATACTTCTAAGCCTCCGATCTCACCGCTTATGTATTAAATCATTATGATATGCCTAGCAAAGAGGAAGGAGCTAGGGGATGTGGTAACTTGCGAATGAAGCAAGGGGGAAAAGTTGTGATTAATGATGATCAAAAATGATCATATGAGATATGGAGGATGACGGTAGAAGTACCGTGTATGCCATGAGCCGAAGGGCTATATTTATTGATAAATGGCTGGTTCTTGATTGAACCATGAGCCGGATGGCTGAGTTGGCAAAGCCATTATTGATTATGGCTGAGTATAAATGCATATATGATTAATGAATGAATGTGTTAAATGGATGATAATGGAAATTGTTGAAATGTGATGTGTGACCCCGGGTAGTAGGCAGTGGCATTGTCTACTTGCTCCGGGTATGAGACGGGAAAGGATGTTTATGATAAATGAGTTTAATTATGGAGTTTTGAATAAATGTATTTGTGATACCTAGGTAGTAGTAAGGGTGGTGGTTCATCCCGCTTACTCCAGGTTAATGTTTGAGATTTGATAACAATGATGATTGCTTTTAAACTGAACAAATGTATGTTTTGAGATCCTGGGCAGTAGCAAGGGTTGTGGTTCGTCCCACTTGCTCCAGGTCAGATATTGTGACGCCTGGGTAGTAGCCTAGTAGTGGTGAATCCACTCGCTCCAGGTTGAGCTTTTAAACACCCGCCTAGGTAGTAGCCGCAGTAGTGGTTGTTCCACTGGCTCTGGGTTGAGCAGGTAGTAGCAAGGGGGTTGTAGCTCAAACCTACTTGCTCCGCAAGGGGTGTTTCTGTCCAATAGTTAGCTACCAGGACATGTCGGGTTGGCTATATAACCGACAGATGATATCATCAACCATAGGGCAGGCATACATCATTTGCATATGTTTGAATTGTTTGGGTTTGCCTATTTGTTTTGATTTCTACATCATATATGCTATGTTACCTAATTATGTGTTACTTGTTCTACTTGTACCTTATTTGTGTATTACTTGCCTGTATTGCTTGTGTTTGTACAACTGAGAGACCCCTCATGTTGGTGTCGGTGGATGTTGAGGGCTGTTCTTGATGAGATGAATTGATGATGCATTGCATGATGATGATGATTTTTGAATGAGATAATTTGAGCCCCCTAGGTAGACGCAGTGATGTGATTTTACCAGCTCCAGGTGAGGGTATGATGTATTGATATAGAGTTGCTGAGGCAGAACAATTGATGATGGTTTTGCTTATGATTCTGAGTCTGATTCGTGGAAGAGTCAGCGAGTTGGGAAACATGTGTAACATGAACTAGATTTAGTATCCCCTTACGACAGTTGCCTATTCATGGATTAGTGAGAATCTAGGCTGGATATTTGGTGAAAAAGAGTTTAGGATGCTTAACGAGTTTTTATTGTAGTGCATTGTATTTATTTGGCACTTTTACCGTTCTGGGAACCCATGGGTCCGGGGTTCTCATTTTGTATATATCTCTTGTTTTTCAAATACAGGTCCAGGTGCTCAGAAGTGAGCTGTGGTTCGTCTGAGAGACGGCGGAGATCTTTATTTTCTCTACTTTGTGTTTTGCTTAGAATCTCTCCACCTTTGTTTTGAAAAGATTCTATTATGTATTGAACTCTTTTGAACTTGCCTATAGAGGCTCTCATGTTTCCTTTGGGAGAGATTAGGATATACTGTTGTCAACTACTTTCATACTGTACCCTAGCCGGCCTAAACTTCGCGAGTCGCGACTAGTGGCTATTTACTTATGTTATATATATCTATCTGTTATCTATCTCTTGATCTCCTTTATGCCTTGTCCGTATATCGCTTTCGCCTTCACGGTTTATCTTTTTGTTGTCGAAACGTGAGTGATATGTCTTCGCGATTTTATTTCTACTCTTTTCAGGCTTCTCGATTAATACTCCTTTCGAAATTACCTATATTTATATATTAAAAATCCACCTGAGAGTCGTACCACTGTAATATCATTGACTTATGACTCGAGTATAAGGATTTGAATATTAGGGTGTTACAGTGCAAACGGGTCGGGATTATGATCCTGCGGCGGCGGAGGCAACTATGTCCCACGAAGAAGGACGGTGGCGGGACGGGTGGAAGAGGACGCACAACGTGAGGAAAGACATGGTGGTGGTCGCTGGTCGCTGGGCAGCAGCGCCAGAAACTGCATGGAGACGGCGGGTTTATGGAGGGAGAGATTTGACTGTTTCCAAGTGAATAGAAAGGGATTAGGGTTTTTTATGGATTATTTTTATTGTGTACTATAAATGTGATTAAGATAAATATAGATAGAATCTTTTTTGAATTTTGAATTTTTATTTTATTTATTTATAAAATTTAAATTATAATAGAGTTGCCTTATGTTGGCTTGTAAGAAAGTTGGTTCTCTAGACTTTCTCATGAGCAATGTATTCAAGTCATTAAATGTGTAATATTTTTTAGAAAGATTCAATATTTCTATGTCATCGTTAAAATTTTTCGATGTCAACATAAGAAATATTTTGAGTCACGGTTAAAAAATGCCATGATTCTTTTTTTTTATAAATTCTACACAATTCAAAACTCCCTCCTCCTCTTCTCTTCCATCATCATCATTCTTCTTCTTTACGAAATTTTGGTGTTAAAATTAAGAAAGTTTCGGTGCTATTTTTGATAAATTCTACATAACTCAAAACTCCTCTTCTTCTTTTTCTTCAATTTAATACCACACAATTAATTTAGTAGTATAACAAAATTACAAAACACATTATTTGGTTAGAACGGACACATAAATTTTTTGTAAATAACACAAAAAAATCTTTAATGAATCACAAGTCCAAAACTTTAACTCACTCAACCAACAAAATATATTCAAATATGTTTTAGAACAAAAAATATATATTTATTGTAAATGATACAAAATTACTAAACCTCTTATATATAAATTCAATACCACCCAACTAGTTTAATAATAAGAAAAGAACATTATTTAGTTAAAAAATTTCTGTCATGGTTAAAAATTTTCAGTGTCAAAATAAGAAATTTTTTCTATGTCACGATTAAAAAATTTCAGTGTTATTTTTCTGATAAATTTTGCACAATTCAAAACTCTTTTTTCTTTTTCTTTCACATTCACATAATGCTGCAAAATCACCCGCAAGAGAAGGAGGAAAAGAAAAAATGAAAAAGGCAGGCAAAAGCAACAACAATAAAAAAACAAAGATGAGGATGAAAGAAGAAGAACAACGTGGGGTATGAACGTTCACGTTAGTGAGGAGTTAGAGCGTGTAGACGCACTTTCACTAGTAAAACTATTTTTGGTTTTTTTATATTATAAATAAAAAAATTATTTATTTTCAAAGAAAAATTAAATGGACTTTAATTTTTGGAATGTGTTATTTTTTGTTTAGGATAAGTTTGCCGCATCCCTGACAACCTTTACCATAAATAACGGCTGATAATGAAACTTAAATTCCTAAGCCATTATCATTGTCTCTAAGAGTACATAGAAGTACACAAAAGTACACAAACAACAAGCATGACTTTTTCAACATCGCCGACGACAATAGCTACCATTATCATCGCCAATTGTAGATAGTCATAATCATCCAAACTAAACCAAACTAGATTTTTTAAATTAAGATGTTAAAAAATTAAGATGTTGGAAAGCACCCTTCTTACTAAACCAATGTTAAATACAGCTTATTCTTGTGTACTCCTGTATACTCTTGGAGCCGATGATAATAGTTATCATTGTTAATTTTTTAACATTTCTTCTCACCCAATCTGATATTTATGAAGATGCGTAGTGAAGTTTGTTGGGGTGTGGCAAACCTTACAAAAATAATAAGATTCGTCGGAGGTGAGGCAAACTTGACTAAAATAAAAAAATGTATTCTATGATTTAAAGCCCGGATAATTTGTTTGGGGAAATAATTTTTTATTTTATTATAGAAAAAATTCAATTATTTTTTGTTAGATTTGAACCAATTTGAGTGGATTTGATTGCCAATGTGAAAAGTTGATTCTGCAATGAATTATGCAAAAGAGGCAGAGAACAATAAGTTTGTGCAGCAAGAAAGATTTTGAATTCTTAGTATATCAATAATGTTTCTTTCAATTGTATAGTTATTCAATTAGAAGAGTGCCATATATACATATAAACTAACTATAACAGAGAACCAAAATAGTGAAAATGGTTAACTAATACCTCAACTACTAGTACATCAAGAATCATCACAAGAATTAGGAATTAGTTATTTCAGTTACTGATGCATGATGGTTCTCCATAGCCTCCCTCAAACTCATAGGGTTGAGGAACTACTCTATGAGTTTGATCTTAAATTTCTCAAAGGAGGCAGTGGATAGTGGTTTAGTGAACACATCAACAATTTAGGAATCAGCTAGGATATGAATCACATGCAATTGTCCTTTAGACACTCGATCCTGGACAAAATGCAAATCGACCTTAAAATACTTGCTTCGACTACGAAGAGTTGGATTGGCAGAAAGCATCACAACATTGAGATTGTCGCAAAACACAATAGGTGCAATATGCTAAGAAATACCAAGTTCTTGTAGAAACTTAAGAACCCATAATATTTCGGCTCTAGCATCTGCAAGGCATCTAAACTTGGCTTATGTAGATGAGCAAATCACTGCTGTATGCTTTCGACTACACCAAAACGCCGGATTACAGCCAAGAAAGATGCAATATCTACTAGTGGACCTGCGATCTTCAATGTCACTTGCCCAATCTGCATCCACAAAGACAAGAACATGAAAATCACTAAACTTTTGAAAACATAATCCATGATGATATGCACCTGAAAGATAGCGGAGGATCCTTTTCAAGGCTGTCCAGTGATGTTGTTTGGGAGGATTTTTCATGAATTGACTAACGCGATTCACAAAGAAGGAGATCTTTGGATGAGTTAAGGTTTCATATTGAAACCCTCCAACAAGAGATCTATAGAGAGTTGGGTTTTTATATAGTTCAGACCCGTCAGAAATCAACTTGAGAAAGGATAACATAGGGGTAGGGACAGGCTTAGAACTAAAGAGGCCTGCACGTCTTAACAGATCAAGAATATATTTTGATTTTGAAATGTGAAGTTCACCAGTGCCAAGCTTATTAAATTCTAAACCAAGGAAATAATTCAAACCACTTAAGCCTTTAAGAGAAAATTTAGAGTTCAAGTCAGTGATTAGAGCATCAATTTCAGTCTTGTTATTACCAGTTATAACAATATCATCCACATAAGCGAGTAAATAAGTAGTAGAATGTTTAGTATGTCGAATAAACAAAGAGGTATCAACTTTGGTATTAGAAAAACCATAAGTGAAGAGAGAAGAACTAAATTTAGCAAACCAAGCTCTTGGAGCTTGCTTGAGGCCATAAATGGCTTTATCAACCTTGCACACTAATGAAGGGTTGCTGGACACAAAGCCAGGAGGTTGTAACATGAAAACATCCTCCGTTAAATCACCATTTAAGAAGGCATTGTTAAAATCAAATTGGTGAAACGGCCAACCATATGTAACAGCGAAGGAGAGAATAATCCAAATTGTAAAAGGATAAATCACAGGGCTATAAATTTAGTTAAAATTGACCCCTCCAACTTGATGACGCCCTTTGGCCACCAAACGGGCTTTATATTTTTTTATACTATTACAGGACCCCTTTTAACAATATAAACCCATTTACATCTAATAATAGTAGAATTTGGAAGAGGGTCAATGAGATGCCATGTATGATTCTTGATCAAAGTATCATATTCCTTAATCATGGCTTGGTGCCAATGAGCAGAGGATAAAGCTTGAGAAAGAGTTTTGGGAGGATATTGAGTGAGATCAATGTTAGAGACAGCAGCTAAAGTTTTTGGTTTAAGAATACCAGATTTAGATCTGGTAACCATACTATATGTATTACAGGATTTACGGGTAGGTAAAGAAGTAAGAATGGGAGCCTTAGGTAACTGAATTTCAAGACTAGATATAGGTATAGAATCATGAGTAGCATGCTGATCCGAGGAAGTAGAGGGAACAGAATTAAAGATAGGTAGTTTGGGTGAACTCAATACATTGATATTAGAAGTGGACAAAGAAGTGGAAGCAGGATGAAAAACATCACATGTATTAAGTGTATTAGTATTAAGAGTAGAATTAGAAATAGAAGAAATGGATTCTGCTGTGATAGGTAAGGAATTAGAATTGAGAATAAGATATATAGGAGACACAGAGGTAATTGTATGAGACAAAGAAGAAAAATCAGGTGTAGCAAAAGAATTAAATGAAAAGAAAATTAAAGATGGAAATGGTTTTTCATCAAATATAACATTTCTTACAATTAGAATTTTTCCTTCACGAGTAAGACATTTGAAGCCTTTGAATTGAGGAGCATAGCCAAGGAAGATGTATTATTGAGATCTAAAATCTAGTTTATGATAGTTGAAAGGTCTGGTGTTGGGGTAGCATGCACAACCAAAAACCTTGATCATGTCATACTTGGGTTTAATGTTGTGAAGCTTCTCAAAGGTTGATTTAAAATCTAAGACTTTGGTTGGTAGCTGATTTATGAGGAAAGCAGTTGTAAGAAAAAATATCTTTTCAATATCCATCTCAGTCACCTGTCTGTATTTGCGTTCAACAACTCCTTGTTGTTGATGCGTGTAAAGACAAGAGAGGCGATGAATAATACCCTGATCTTGTAAAAATGTCTTAAATGCGCTAGAAAGAAATTCTTTGCCATTATCAGTTTAAATGGCTATGAGAGAGTGGCCAGTTTGCCTTTCCATCAGTACTTTATACTACTAGAAAGTAGAGAAAACTTGAGATTTGGACTGCATCAAATATAAGCAAGTATAGCATGTAATAGCATCAGCAAAGCGCACATAATAATAAAACCCGGATCAAGCAACTGATGGAGCAGGACCCCAAATATCAATAAACACAAGTTGAAAAGGAGAAGTGTATTTGAGAAAGGAAAAGGGGAGAGCATGCATTTTTGCCATAAAACAATGATCACAAACAAAGGAATCAATGGGTGAATTTTGATTAATAGGAAGAAGGATGTCCAAGTCTTCTATGCCACAAAGCAATATTGAGATTACAAGAAGCTAAAAATGCATGAACAAAATTATGATCATATAATGATGTTGGCACACACAAATTATCAAAGTAATATAGTCTATGTCTAAGAATTCCTTGAAGAAGTGTTTGCTTGTTAACCAAAGATTTGACAAAACAATGAAAGGGGTGAAATTCAAAGAAAACATTGTTATCTAAATAAAACTTTGATACACTGATAATATTCTTTGCAATTTTAGGAATGCGTAAAATATTTTTAAGAGCAAAAAGATTATTATTATGAGGATTAAGCAAAGAAAAAGAAGCAATGTGTTTGATAGAGATACCAGAGCCATTTGCTATATATAGTTTATCAGGCCTATTACAATTGAAGAAATAAGGTTGGCAGAATCATGTGTGAGATGGTGGCTTAGCTTGCACCGGTTTCAAGGTACCATGCAGTGTTAGGAACGGAAGAGTATCCATTGTATACTTGATCAAATCGATAGAAGTAGTGTAAAGCAAAAAGGTCTAGACAATTACACACTTGACAGTAAAGACGGTTTATTGCTTGCCATGAATTTCTTCTACCACGTGCAAATCTTTCACCACGAGCACCTCTTCATCCTCTAGAGATTCTTCCAGCAAATCTTGGATTGAAAAATTTTGATTGAGCTAATTGAGCTTGTGCTAATCCAATGGAAAGTTGTTTGAACTTTTTGAGCATTTCTTCATAAGAAATAAGGAGTGTTTCAACCTCTCCAATGGTAAAGAGTTCAGGTTTGGTTTGAACAAGTGTAATGCAGTGTGAATAATCTACAGGAAGACCATCACATATGGCTTCTATATGTGTTTCATTCAAGACATCATACCTAAGAGTAGTGAGAGAGTCAACAAGTTTCTTGATGGTAGCAAGGTATTGGTTGATGGTGAGAGAGTTCTTCTTGACATTCTTGAACTAAGTTCTTAAATGCTTGATCTTTGATTTGGTGGATTCAGCAAATATTTGACGAAGTGTGTGCTAAATTTGAAGAACAGATTTGCAATGTACAATTTGGTTCATGAACGAACCATCAACAGATGCAAAAAACCAAGAACAAAGATTAGAATCATTTTGCATCCATTCAGTGTACGTACTTGAGATGCTACCAATGGATTTTTCAGCATCAGAAGCATGCTTTGCATGTTCTTTTCCTTCAACAATGTGATCTTTCAAATTCTATATAACAGAGAACCAAAATAGTAGAAATGGTCAACTAACACCTCAACTACTAGTACATCAAGAATCATTACAAGAATTAGTAATTAGTTATTTAAGTTACTGATGCATGATGGTTTTCTGCAGCCAAAAAAACTTGAATGTGTAATGGAACTGCCTACAATAATAATAGGTAATAGGGGTGTTCACAGATATCGGGTACCCGATTACTCATCCAAACCCAAATCGAACTAATTAAATTGGTTCCAAAATCAATGGATAATTGGATACAACCCAAACTAAACCGATGATACTCTCTATTAAATGATATATATATATATATAGGGATAAGTACTTTTTTCGTCCCTAAGGTTTAAGGTCAAAATCAAAATCGTCTTCAACCTTTTTTCTTATTAAAATCATCCCCAACATTACAAAACGTTATAAAATCGTCCTTTTGTCCATAAATAACATTTTTCAAACAATTTTGCCATTGAACACAAATAAAAAAAATCCTCCCCATTCTCACCACTATGGCACTATCCCCTTGCATCATCAGTCATCATCACTGCTATCACCACACCATTCTTCATCCATCCATAAAAAAGATACAGAGTTCCTCAAACAACAGGATTCACTGGTAGCTGAATTAAAAAAGGCTACCGAAGGGATATTAAGAAAGCTTGCAAAACTGGAAGAACGAAGCCTCGAAACTTTACTTTGAATACCCACAGATCCGCTAGAAGTAGACACCCGAAGATGCCAACGGGCAATGCGACTCAAACAAGACTGTGGCATGCTTTAAGCAAAATGGAATGATTCTCTGGTCTTTGACTGCATCAATAGCAACAGCAACTCAATTTTGAAGTGAAAAAGGAGGAAAAAAACTTGGCAGCAACAACTCAATGACAACAACTACTCAGAAGTTATATTTTTCATTCCAGACCCTCTCCCTGTCGTTCCCTCCTTTCTCTTCTCCTTCCAATTTTGCTTTCCTTTTTTTCCATCTCTGTTGGCATCGCGGGCTGATTCCATTAGTGGCGACACAAAGTGTTGGACGCGGATGGTGGAGGAAGAAGAGAATTGGTGGATGGTGAAGGAGATCCATGTGAGGATGAGGAAGAAGCAGAGGAGAAAGGACCCACCGCCACCATCTTCATAACCCACGGATCTGGCTCCAACACCGGTTGGCTCTTTTAGAAGATACACCGATTGGCTCTTCCAGAAGATTTGCATCCTAGGCCATGGCTGCTCCGATAGTGAACGAATTTGATCTTTTTTGCACCGTATAGAAGTGAAGACGAAGAAGATGAAGTAGAAGATGAAGGGTTGTTGTTGTGAATGAGAAGAAGAAGAAGATGAAGAAGAAAGAAGATATGAGAAGAAGAAGATGAAAGGTGGGAACTGATGAGGATGATGGGATGGGATGGAATTTGGGGTGGAGGGTCAAAGAGTAGGAAGAAGGGAAATTGGGGTGGGTTTGGGGTGGTGGGGGGGAGACGAAGAGATACTAGGTGTGGGTGGGGTGAGGTTTTATTTTTTTTAATATTATTTTTATTAATAGTTAAGGGTAATTTGGTCAAAAAAATATAATTTGAAGTGGAAAAGGATGTAAATTATTATGAATATTTTATTATTGTTAACATATTATTGACTTATTTTTTATTTTACATATTTATCAATTATTATATTTATAGGATTTTTAAAATAAAATTTTTGTTTTTTTAATTTTTTTATGAATTTATGTTTTATCGAATATTCAATTATTCGAATCGAATTAATTCATTCTTAATCAATTTAGTTTGATTCAAGTACATACCAAAAAAATATAAATCTAAACCAATTACAATTTAGTTGGTTTAATTCTAATTTCACTCCAAACCTAAATCAATTCGACACGTGAACACCCAAATAAGTAACTCCATGAAAACAATACTCTTAACTAAATTGATGAGATAAATATCGATTTAATTCACTGTTAACAAAGTTACGAAGTAAATTAATCTTATCCGTGAATTCTTGTAATTAAATTATGCAATGTAAAAATTTAAAATACGGATGATATTCAATAATACAAAGGTGATAATAATTTCAAATTATATCATTTAATTTAATATTTATAATTTTATGTATATTATATTCATAATTACATATTTATTGCATATAATATTATTGGATTATTCTAGTGATAATTAAAAACATTGAAAAAATTAAATAATAAACCTAATTATCTGTTACGGTCTGGTCCAAAGGAAATCTGGGTCGACCCGACCCACTGACCACCCGACCAAAATGATCGGGTGATGCGCTCATACCCGACCCGAACACGTATCCGGGACAGCTGATCACCATAGCTGTGCGAAGAAGTTTCGCAGAAAGAGGGTCCTGCCCTTGTGGGACCCGCATCTGACACAGTATATAAGGGGAGGGTACTACCCCTCCCCCAAAGTACGTCACACATTCCACCTAACCCATTTCTCACCTACACACTCACTGACTAGAGCATCGAAGTGTCTTTGTAGGTGACACCCCCTCTTTCCACAATGAGTGCTCGGCTACCCGGTAGACCGGATCCAAGCACGATCGTGATCGAAGTATTTCCAGTTCCACATATCCATCCGAACCGTCCGATAACCGCACAACCGAACATTATCCTTCTAATTATATACAATTAATATTTGTCAAATTTTTTTACCTTGTCAATAAGTACCTTTTTTCTTTCTTATCATCAATCTTTTTTTATCCTATTTTACTTACATATTTAGTTTTATATTGACGCTTATTTCATTTGTTCTTACTTTCTGATTTTCTGATATTTTATTATTATTTTTATGCACTCAACTTAAAAGAAAGCCTTTATCTCATATGTCAAATTAGGTCAACAACCTAATTATAATACTGTCTTTTTGGCTTATTACTAATATTCTTTGTAGTATTTATTGATTAATTAATAATGTTTTATAACACTAAAGCTTAACATAATTATATTAGGAGTTTAGTTTAATGAATAATAAGCAATAATTATTTAATTTGTACCAATTTAAAATATAAAAAGTGAGTTTAATTTTTTAATAGTATTATTCTGTCTCATATACTAACTTATTAAAAAAAGAGGTGCTTGTTTGCGCGTCATTATTTTGTTAAAAAAAGATATTTTTAATGAAAAAATATCTTTTTTTATTTTTTAGCATGTTTGGTAAATTTCTAGTCGTAAAAGTAAAAGCACTAAAAAAATAAAAAAAAACATCTTTTTTGAGAAGCTGTAATTTACATCTTTTTTTAAAAGATCTTTTTTCCTTAAAAAAATGTTTTTCATGTAATAAATAAACAAAAAAATACTTTTATATTGTTATACCCAAATATAATTGATAGATAAAAAGATCTTTTCGCATGAGATATCCAAACATAAAATTACTTTTACTTCTTCATAAAATCTTTTAAAAAAAGATAATTCGAAAAAAGATATTTTTTTAGAATTCACCCAAACAAGCCCTAAGGACCATATATATTTACCATACATAATTTATAAAAAATATTTGAAAATTTAACATGTTATTTTTTTTAATATCATACACATTTAAATTGATATAGTATATCCGAAGTAAAATGAGTAGAATTTACTTTTTTATAATCAAAAAATTCAACAAATCAAGATAGAAACAAATGAAATAATAAAAAAAACAAAAAATACATAAAATTATCCTTTTGTCATTTTTGATATTTTCATCAACAACAAAAGAGTCTATATAATTTTATTTTTTAAAGTTCAAAAATAATCTATCAATAATTATCACAACACCTATTATTTTATTTTTCAATATCCGTTTATTTTTTTTCCAAACAAATATTTTAAATTATCGCAAAAAATTTCAACAACCAGCTCTCAAAATGTTGTTATATTGTGCTTGGAACAGATCATAACCTACAAGAATTTATCAATTAAGTTCATTACACTTGCAAAAACAAAACTCACAGTCAAAAAATAAGTGAGAATAAATTTATTTTTTTATATAAGACACAGGTATTGTCCCTTAGACCAATAATTTTTAGTCAACTTAGCCTCTCCTTAGTATTCATCCTGCCAACCAAGACAAACTAAGCAAATAACTCAACTCTTAGCGGGACCAAATCTCTCCAAATCGCTTTAGTGAAGTTGATGCTTGATATGTCCTCTGGTAGCATTTTTGTCTGTAAAATCTACATAAATGAATTAGTAATAAATACATATTCTTTATCAAACTTTCACACAACTCTATCTTCTCTGTCTATTATTAATTTAACAGACCTTAGCATACCATGAAGATGATTTAGTAGTTTAAGTTATCATTGGTTTAACTCTCGTCTTCATTAAAAGTTATAAATATTCTCTAACCCATTTCAAAACCCACAATCTCTTATGACAAATTTTTTTTAGTTTGAATCTGAAAAAAAACTTTTTGAAAAACTATCTTTTTGAAAAAAAGTCATTTCATTTTTGTCATCTTCTTTACTCCACGAAAATATTCTTTGCAGTGAGATCAACTTCTCAGCAATCTTCTTTGATGTCTTATACAAGTCAAAGTATACATATATCAATAAGCTATTCATAACTAATTTGATGAAGACTAACTTATCAGTTTTATTGAAAGCCTCACTCACTACAAGAAACATCTTTAAAATCGACGGCCAAATCGACGGCTAAGCTATTGATAATATTAAAATTTGACGAAAAAATGGACGGCAGAGGTAGTCACTATTAAACTTGTCGATTTTTTAAATTTCTAATAAAATCGATGGTGTTTTTGTCTATAATATAAGTTTGGGGATTTTACATTATTACTAAAATCGACAACATTGCCGTCGATATTATTATATAAAATCGACGCCATGTCTGTCGATATTTGATTCAATAAAATTGACAATATTTTTGTCTATAATATTATTAATAAAATCGACAACGTTGCCGTCGATATTTGATTCAATAAAATCGACACAGTTGCCGTTGATTTAATTATTTAGATACTGACAAATTCTTCGTCTATATTTTGTGTTTTTTTGTCTATTTTAATTTTAAAAAGCGATGGTTTTACCGTCGATTTTAATAGTTATATGTTTTAATTACTTTTTCTATTTGAAAAATAATAAACAATTAATGCAAATAAACTTTTAAATATAGAAATAAAATTTATACAGATAACAAGACAAATAAACTTTTAAATATAAAAATAAAATTTATACTAAATATTAGATAACAAGTTTACAAACTTATCAAAATAATAAATAATCATCTAACATAAAGACTCAAGACAAGATAAATTACTATGTTTCTTCATATCTCACATACATTGCAACAACTCCTAGTTTCTCATTTAAATAATGCCTGTGTTTTAGAAAAGCCTGAAACACATGATCAATTACTGTGATCAGATGCATGCATTCTCAATAATATAAGCTATGATTTGGACATACCCTAGAAAATAGGCTCTACTGACCACTCGATAATGCATGATCTGCCAAAAGCTTCTGAAGGACAACACCCAAACTATGTAAAGCACTCTTAGTATTCAATTTCCCATTCATTGTATAGTAACATAAAAGGAATAATATTTCATTATTATTTTTTGAGAAAAACTCAAATCAGCCCCTGACAATTACCTCGAAAGACAACGAGGCCCCTAACAAAAAAAACCCCAACCCGGCCCCTGATAAAAAAAAAACCAACCCGGCCACTGACAATTACCTCGAAAGGACAACGAGGTCTCTGTGCCAAAAAAAAATCAATGTTATTTTTTTTGGCACTGGGGCTAATCAGTCCCAAAAAAATTATCAGGGGCCGGATTAGGTGTTTTTTTTTTCTTGGGAGCCTCGTTGTCCTTTCGAGATAATTGTCAGGGGTCGGATGGGGTATTCACTCTTATTTTTTCAAATTGTTCCAAATTGGTACTACTACTCTTTTCTAGGTATTGCACATAAAGCATAAGACTAAATCCATATTAAATAAAAGTGAATTGATATGAAGAACTTACCCTAGTACATCATTTTCATCCCCAGAGTTAATTGTAGTTTCTTTCAGTTCATCCAGTAATGGCAGAGTTCGATCTTGAATCGACTCAACCTTATCAGTTCTTGGAGAATCAGCATTTTCTGCATCAAATACATGATTTGATGATCCTATTGAAATCAAGAATATCATAAGAATTTAGGAACTTAATTGAAATATGTCATCAATTAATGATTACCATCGAGAAGGAGTGGAAGGTGTTGATGGTAATGAGGAGGATGTTCTTGAGCTTGTCCTTGGGCGTTGGTGCCAAAGTGAGGATCCAAGAGGATGATTCTCCAGTAGAGCCGCCTCTTCGTGGCCATGGCCGTGTTGATTCAGAGCAGCCACAGTAATATTATTAAAAGACTTGTCAGCTTTCACTCTATGGCTAATTAGATAATATATGAGATTAAATTTATTTATATATGAGATTATATTAAATTTTTTAAAAATAAATCTAGTAAGACAATAATTGTGTTAGAAACTGTTTTCAAGAATACACCTAATTTTAAATTTTGAAAGTTAATAGTATAAGATTTAGAATTTAAGGACATGATTTTTCTATTTAATAGGATAAAATAAAGGATTTGCGCTTTTAAAGAATATAAAAATAGCATACCGATTCTTCTTCCTTGCTGGCTGAAGAAATTCCAAGTTTCCAAATGATGAGGCTCCTTAAATCACTGTTGTATACAATATTAGGCTATTTGCTACTAGTCACACCAAAAAATACGTTAAAAACAAAGTTAATAACTTTACAGGCCACAATGAAGAATTTGTCAATTTCTCAAATTTACCATCAATTTTTGTTTTGAAAAGAAAAAAAAGTAAATGAATTAGGATGGGTATCTCACAACTAATTTTTGTTTTAATCTCACACCTTGGAGCACAAAGATTAATCCAATAGAATAAAACATACAAATGGCAAAAAAATGCATATAAAAAATGCATTTAGAACCAGAAACAATGTCAAAAAAGTTTGGTGCATTACAGAATAAAGAGTACTAAAGTTTTTGGAACTGAATTGCTCTTCCACTTCACAAACTCCTTTCCACCTTGATGGGATTTTTCCCATCGCTTCGTCATTAAAACTCAGAGACTCTGGCCAGATTCCTTCAAAGAGAAGTCACTAATTTTTTGTTACATTGCCATTTTTCAGCACTTACTTAGCTATGTGTAAGAGGGGGAAAAGAAAGTACTACCTGTGTCGAAGACACCTATTATGGTTCCTTCACCTAAGTTGATCTCATTGGAAACAGTGTTTGAAGAAGAATGATGGATACCAAGGAAATTCCAACTTCTTGTTGTGTGAAGTTTGTGTATCTGATTCGGAATGACAAAAATGACCCCGGAAAATTCTGTAATACATAGTATAAATGTAGCTTTTAAAATGTGCTTAAATGGTTAAAAAACAATAAGATTAATTGGTTCAAAGATCATACTTGCTACTTCTTCTGCTTGAGATTTTGTTAACCTTGCAGCAAATCCTGAAAATCCATGCTTATTGCTGTAAAGAATTGAATTCTTTGCAGCTTCTTTGCTTCAAAACAGAACGTGGACACTTGATATAGTATTTTTTTGAATCTCAATGCATTATTACAATACCAGCTCCATTTGAAACTAACGGATATATGAAGAGTACTACAAAGCCATACCTTCCTAGAAGTGAAGATAATATTTTGTGGCGAACCTTTTTAGTAGTGTCTGGATTATCATATATCTTATCCCCCATATATACAATATGCACCTGAAATCATTCATTTAATAATTGATGATGCTTAAGTGTCTCATAATAATACTATTAAATATAATCATAGAAAGTTGAGTTACACTCACAGAGGTTGTGGTCTCAACAAGTATCTGAGAGAGGAATAGAAAATTTTGCAATAAAAGAATAGCTGAAAATACAAGCCATTGGTCCATTCTATTCCATCTCATGTTCCTTGCATTAGTAGTACTCATTATCCTAGTAGAGAGAGCTTCAAAGGCTTTTCAAATTCTTATAACATACTAAATCTTATAAACGAAATTCTCTTATAGCTGCCTTATCAATTATCAGCACCTATGATGTGATTATTACTTTTTTGAAAACAAGAAAAAGTGGGGAATCATTTTCCTTTTGTCCATTGCACTTTTGAGTTTTATGCTCAGTCAGAGAAAAAAAGTACACATAAGTACCTTTACAACTAGAATGTGTTTGAGGGAAATACATTTTTGTTGCAAATATCCTTCACTGCTTCTGTGATAGCAAGGGAAACCACATACTGCACCAACGGAACTATTCACCCATCCTCCTTTGCAGAGTAAAGGAAAACAGGAGATAACCTAACGGAGACTCCCAAACATTCTTTGAGTGACCTGAGAGTAAGCGCTCAGATCAATCTTGGCGCAATATATAACATTTATGATCAAATAGAACAAAGAATCACAAAAACTCAAACATTGTATCAAACCTCACCCCTTGGTCTGAACATCAGCAAGACAAACTGAACCAATAGGAAGCTCACAAAAGTTGCTACACAAAAATTGTACAATATTTAGGATGATACAATGATATTACACAATAATGAGAATGGAAATCAGCAAGTAAAAAACAAGATAGAAATTTGATAAAAATAAGATTAAGAGTTTAGACACAAACAAAGTATAGAAATTCAGATATATCACATTTTTTTCACCTGATCCTTCAAAGTCTAAGCAAAGCATAGTCTATGAAACATACAGTACAAAAATGCAACCGAAGTGATTGCTCAGTAGATACGTACTGCAAAACTACATCATGTGTAGAAGCTAACCGCGGCGACCAAACAAGAAGCCTGCCAAATGTATCAGTGCAAAGAGATTCCACATTAATGAAAGCAAAATAAACAAACGCAATTAGGTTTACCAAACTAGTTAAGCTGAAGTAATGTGATCAATTGATTATGCTAATTATGTTTAACAAAAGCAAATTTAGAATTTCATGATGAAAATAGTAGATACAAAAATTGCAAAAAAAAATATAATAATCAAAGAGAGACAGAGAGGAACTTACAAGAAGTTGCGATAGCAACGTGCTTTGGCTACGGGCTCACAGCGACAGTGATCGACAAAGACGTTGCAACGAAGAATCTGTGGAAAAAGAAGAACTTACATGCATATTCACAAATAACAATGTGATAGAGAGAGAGGAACTTACACGAAGAGGATGGCGCGGCAGCGGGTTCGGCGGAAGAAGAAGAAGAAGAAGAGAGAGAGGAACTTACATGAAGAGGATGGCGCGGCAGCGGGTTCGGCGGAAGAAGAAGAAGAAGAAGAAGCGGGTTCGGCGGAAGAAGAAGAAGAAGAAGAAGAAGAAGAAGGCAGCTCTGCTCTTTGCCTCTCTCTGTGACTGTGACTCTGTCTCTGGTCTCTACTCTCAGGCATTGGAGGAGAAGAAGCCTCACCTGAACCCTGATTGTCTGAAGGATTGGGGTTAAATTTCGTCGATTTTAGTTAAAATAAAAATCAACACTTTAGCTGTCTATTTTATATAATAAATTTACACTATCCATTTAATCTATAAAAGAAATTTCTATCGTTTAAATTTATCGACGCCGATATTTTAATTATTAAAATCGACAACCAATCTGTCGATTTTAAAAAAAAAAAAATTTTCAACTACTGTTTCGTCGGTAATGTAACAATAGTAGTAAGAGGTTAAAAGATTGCTAAAATAATAAACGACATCGTCGTCGATTTTAATATTTTATTTTAAATCATCTCTTTTTTATTTTATTAATGACAAACCGTCAAAAAATATCGACAAAAAATTTAACCGTCGATTTTTGGCGTCGATAATTACACTATTTCTTATAGTGACTTTCTATAAACTAAATTTTTTCTCCACCTTGATTATTATTATCTATTATCAAGTCTTAACCAATATTAAATTTGCTTCTAATAGCATAATCTCTTTGTATTTTAATAGACTAAACATATTTGCACCCACTACTACTTACAAATCACAATTAATTGAAATCGATTTTAATTCGTCAAAATTAATACTCAAACTATATATCATTTTAAAATAACATAAAAGCCTCTTGTAATTTTTACGTTTTCCTCCTCTAAAAACAGAATCATATAGTGTGGTCTGTAAATTGAAGACAAGATAAATTTATATTATCCTTCCCAATCAATAATAAAGAGATATGTACTAAAAAAATATAAAATTTGTATTTATTATTATATATAGACATATTATAATATTTATATTATCAATCATATGGAATTCTTGAAGCGAGAATTGTTTATGCCTCACCATCAACAAATAATATTCATATGACTGTCAAAAAAATCTCTTAATAATAATATTCATATGAATAATCTCACTTCATGGATTGATGAAATAAATAATTTTTATAGTGATATAATTTGGTTTTATATTTATACAAGATAAATAAAATTGAATTCAAGAATTTCAAATTCAGCTTCTTAAATAATGGATATTTTTAATCTAATTATATAAAAACAATTAATATTATTCTTTTTTATAATATTTTATTACTATTAATGATTTTATAATATCGTAATTAACTAGTTGTGAGTATAATAGTAATAAAAATTAATGACAAGAAAAGAGAAACACACTTTAATAAAATAAAATTATTTTATTCTATTTTCAATTATTTTTTATTATTTACCGAATATTTTTGTAAATTTATAAGTTGTGGCATTTCGCAAAATATTGAAAAACGTACATCCTTTAAATAAATCTGAGTTAGATTCCCATGCATCTGATATCATTGTTACTGATGCTACTATGGAGTGGGTTAAGTTTTTAAGTAGTGATTTAATGTGGCTTTTAATGCACTCTGTAGAATATTGATCTTTGATTAGTATTTTGTGCATCCGAAAATGGAACTAATATCTCATATTTAGGGATTTTATTTAAGTAGAAAATTCATTAATTTTTAATTTGTGCAAAAATAAAACAATTTATGTTTTAAGTATTATTATTAGTCAATTTTGCAGGCAAGACAATTTTAGAGTTACAATCTACAAAATTTTTTTTTTTTAGGTATTGTTAAAAAAAATAGAACCAGATAAGTTATATTGTATATTTTTGAAACAGTAAGATCAATTATGTGCAACATAAGTACCGACATCATTTTTCACTAAGAATTAACCTTCAACAACATAAAAATAAATTTGACAAACTTATTTGTGGTTTGTGCATAGTAATCACGTAGATCAACAGTATCATATACGTATACAGTATGACATGGACAACCGTATATGTCAACAATTCATATACATCTTTGTGAATATGCGAAGGAAAATTATATCTGTACAGATTTAAAGATATGATTACGTGGCAAAATTTTAACTACACATTCTAAAACTATATTTTTCATCTAAAAATCGTAATTTTTCACAAAAAAAAGCGTCACCTAATAGAAAAAAGTAAATTAGAAGATTTAAGAGAAGAAATAATTAAGTTATCAAAATTAATAGATCAAAAATTAATGATTTTAACTAATATCAACTGTAATGACACCGAATTCTTAAAATCAATACAAAATGATTTTTCTCAAAATCTTTACTTTACTATAAGTTTTATTGAAGGACTTCAAAAACCTGAAAAAACTTATTTTTCACATGGAATTTCTAAAAAATGTTACCATGGAAATGACTCCCCACATCTTTATCATACTTTTAACCCACAATTAAATTCTATAGTAGATATGTTTGAAGAAATATTAGTATCCATAAAATTTCAAAGAAATAAGGAAAAAGAGAATCCCAAAAAAGAAAAATTTCAAAATATAATCAACATAATAGACTTAAAAGTAAAACCACCATTGAAATTATGAATATTGAAGAAAAATTAGAAAAAGTTACAATGCTTTTTAAACAATTAAAAATGGCTCAAGAAAATAATATTATGGAACATGGTTTTCAAATAGAAGAAGAATTAGTAAATTCTGAAAATATAGAAAATGAAGAACACATTCTAGATTATTCAAGTGACGAAGAACTAGCAATTCCAATACAAGTAAAAAATGAAGCTGGAACATCTAAGAATAATCAATCTCAATTTAAATGGGAAACA
>NC_029776.3:33016980-33020405 GCF_000817695.3 Arachis duranensis | reverse complement strand
AAGAGATAGAGAAGAGTTCTCTTTAGAATGTAGAGATCTTTTGGAAAAAGGAATTATAAGATTAAGTAAAAGTCCTCATGCCGCTCCAGCCTTTTATGTCGAAAACAATAATGAAATTAAAAGGGAAAAACGAAGAATGGTTATTAACTATAAGAAGATGAATGAAGCAACAATTGGTGATGCTCATAAACTTCCAAGAAAAGATTCTATTTTAGAGAAAATCAAAGGAGCAACTTGGTTTTCATCTCTTGATGCAAAATCAGGACAAATTTTTGTATGAGAGGATTATTGTTGGTTTAGAGACTATACTTCGACGAGATTTCATTTGTAAAATTCTAAACCGTCAAAAATCCATTCGTCAAGAATCAACAAGTGTGTTGCTCTATGAATGGAGTGTATTACCATTCGGATTAAAACAAGCCCCAGGTATTTATCAAAGATTTATGGAAGAAAATCTAAAAGAGTTAAATGAATTTGTTTTAGTATACATTGAAGATATACTAATTTTTACAAAACAGGATAAAGAAGATCATCTTCAAAAATTATTAATAGTTTTAGAAAGATGTAAAGAAAAAGGATTAGTTCTTAGCAAAAAGAAAGCAAGAATAGCAAAACAAGAAATAGAGTTTCTTGGATTAATTCTATCCACTCAAGGAAAGCTAAAACTTCAACCAAATGTTCTAGAAAAGGTAAACTTATTTCCTAATAAAATAGAAGATAGAAAACAATTACAAAGATTTTTAGGGTGTATAAATTATATTTCTGATCAAGGATTTTTAAAGAATATAATAGAATACACTAAAAGATTATTTCCAAAAATAAGTACTAAAAAAGAATGAAAATGGGATGAAAAAGATAGTATGCAAATTCAAAGAATCAAAGAATTATGTAAAAAACTTCCAGAACTTTACATTCCAGAAGAAAATGACTACTTAATAGTAGAAACAGATGCTTCAGACATAACCTGGTCAGGATGTCTAAAAGCTAAGAAAGCTATAAAAAGTTTGGAACAAGAAAAAGAATCACTAGATTCTAAATATTCCCCAAAGGAATTACTTTGCAGATATATTTCTGGGACTTTTACTCCAACAGAACAGAGATATACTACTCATGAAAAGGAAACTCTAGCAGCAATTAAATCTCTTAAGAAATGAAAAATTGATTTACTACCCAGAGAATTTACATTAAGGACAGATTCAAGCTACCTAACAGGTTTCATACGATATAATTTAAAAGTTGATTATAATCATGGACGATTGGTAAGATGGCAATTATTTTTATTACAATATCCAATAAAAATTGAATATATTAAGAGTGACAAAAATGTTATTGCAGATACATTAACAAGAGAATGGAGTTCGTCTACAACGCATTAGATCAAAAAATTCAAAAATACGAACAAAAACTCGAAAAATGCAAGCATTGTCAGCAAATAAGGACACAGATCCAATCCCTCAAGAAGGCCATCGAAGCAATGAAATCAACACAACAACTAAAACCATCAGAGTTCAGCCAGCTAAGCGTGGTGAACAAATCAAGTGAAGAAAAAATTCCAGAAAATAAAACAATTGCTGAAATTATCAAAAAATCTACCCAAGATAAAAAATATTATGTAATTTATAATGGCCCCATGAAAGGAGTATATGATGCTTGGGAAAAAGCAGCACCATTCACACATCAATCAAGGATAATTCATAAAGGAGGGTTTCTAACACTGGAAGAAGCAAAGGAATCTTTCAGGGAATATGAAGCTCTTCATCCAGAACAAACCCTAAAAAGAGCAGATAAAGCTCCAATTCAAATCAAGAGAATAGGGATAATAAGAAACATTCCTACAAGGGCTGAAATCAAGGAAAAGAAAAGGGTCTGCAGATCAAATCTCAGAGAAACCCTTAACATAGTCCTGAATTGGACCGAAGAAAAAAGGGCAATTTTGAAATATTATCCTATTGCCAAAGAACAGCTAACAAAGCTGGTTATATTTCCAGAGGCTTCCCCATCTGATACCAATCAGTTCTTCCAGTATGGACTAATTGATACAATTTTAATTTTTAATGATCTAAAAATTATTAGTGAGTTTCTTGCAGGATTCGTTGATGCAGTAAAGAGATTTAAAAATATGATTGACAACGTAAATCCAAGGGATATATCCCTAAAATTTGCAAACAGTCAACCTATTTTTAATGAAGAAGAAGAATGCTTGGTTCCAACACACCAAGTAATATTCATGTCCGTCTTCCCAGGAAATTTTCAACCAATTGATCAGATTCAAGACTTAACAATTTACAGTCATGAAGGAAGGCTAGCCAGCACATTAGCAAGGGTCTTTGAAAGAACTCAAAAAATAACGAAGGAATCTCATACAAGGATTAATTATAAAAGTAGAAATACTTTGCTTGTGTCCAGTAAAAGAAATGAAATTGAAGAAAGAGAGATGAGACTCTTGGTGGAATTTGAATCAGCATTCTACAACTTATCTGGACTCTTAGAAAAGCTCCCCGAAGGGATAAAGAGGAATCTCTGCTATTTGATAAAAGACAGAGAAGACCACAAGTGCCAGTTATGTGCCTCAGAGTTATCTGAAGAAAGCAATAATGAAACAGAATCAACTCACATGATGAAAGAAGAGGACAATGCATCTGGGGGTCACATGATAAAAGAGGAGGACAGCACATCTGAAGCATCTCTCAACATTATTGCGTAGTGACGTAAGCACTTAGGTCATAAAGCACCAACGATGTAGCTGGTGCAAGATAGCAAACAATGACGTAAGCAATGATGTCATAAGAAGGGTAAGGATGGGAATTGTCCATCAAACCCAACTATTATAAATAGGTTGCTTAGACAATTGTAGAAAGCATCAGAAAACAGAAAGCAGAAGGCTAAGAGTACTCATATGCTAGGAGAGCAAGGAGGAAGCTGCCGAGGCGATTCTATAGTTTGAAGAAGAATTCCCTTAGGAAAAACCAATTCTAAACTCCCCTCTGGAGTTAGTATCTACAATCTCCCCTCTGGAGATAAAAACATCTTATGTAAAATATTCTAAATAAAGGAAGTTTTTCTCCAGAAAGGTACGCCTTTATCCTAATCTCTTAAGTTATGTATTATTTAGAAAGTTTAGAATTAACAGAAAAATCTGATTATTATAGATTATCTGCTTTATTAGATAATGAAAAACAGGCTGTTCTAAAAATAGAATTAAATCTCAAATCAAATGAAAATTTTAATAAACAAAATCTTTTAAAAGAAGTTTTTAATAGAAAAAATATAATATACTATGGAAAAATTCAACTTGAAGCCCCTATAAAGATAAAATCTGCTAATGGAGAACTTGAAATAGCCTTGATAAATGATGAAGAATTGAGTAAACAGATTGAGAAAATTAAGGATCAACAAAAAAGATCTAAAATTGGATGGATTCATAT
>NC_029776.3:33015523-33016529 GCF_000817695.3 Arachis duranensis | reverse complement strand
AAAATAGTGATGAATCGATGATAGAATTTGCAGAAATTCTAAGATAAATAATGAAGCATACCAAGATTGAAAGACCAGAAAATAAAATAAAAAGGAAAAGGGCGAAAAAATTAAAAAGTAAAATAAAGGAGTATAAAAGGGAATTAAATAATCTTCAGATCGAAATTGATGACCTTATAATAAAAAGGATATAAATAAGAATAAATATAAACAAGTTGAAATTAAACTTAAAAAATTTATAAATGCCTGGAAAACCATATTATGACTTAAAAGAATTAAAGCCGCTAAAAGAAAAAATGGAGAATGAAGTTGAAAAATTACAAAGATATTTAGAAACAACAGAAAGTGTAGAAATAAAAGAAGTTTTTGAGGATTTAAGAAAATATATTAAAGAAAAAGACAAACAGATAAAAGATTTTATATACAATAATTCATGCAAAAAAGAATATTATAAACTAAAATAAGATTGAAAAACTATAAAAATCAGAATTATGGTCAATACTTTTGATTATGAATTGGCAAATTATTCGAAAAAATTTTAAAGTCGTTTTACTTTTAAAAATTGGTATCAGAGCCAAGTTAACGATTAAGGGTAACACTTTCTCTTTAAGCAACACTTTTAGTGACACGCTTTTAAATCAAAATCTGTAAATCTGTACAAACATGCATCTATACAGTAGATGGACCCATATGCGAATAGTACGATATAATCACACTATCGCATGAATAGTAACTTGCATTAATATTTAACATAAAAATCTAAAAACCGGCTAAAAACCACGAACCAAACTCCAAAAAAATTCCATTATATCTATTCTATTATATAAAAATTGAATTTCTGCATTTAATGATGGAGCTGACATGGCATGCTCCAGAGAGTGTTTCCGAATTTAATTATTTTAACTCATTCAATGTAATTTATTATCATGACTTAATTATATCAGCTAATTAATTTGATTAAATATTTAAATATTAATATAATTTATTATAATATATATTACTTAAT
>NC_029776.3:33013011-33015423 GCF_000817695.3 Arachis duranensis | reverse complement strand
GACAAGTTATTTGGAAATGAGACTTGGGAGGATGAATCCCCTTTGCTCACCAAAAAACTGGATGACTTGTCTAGGCAGAAACTGCCTCAAAAGAGACAGGATCCTGGGAAGTTTTCAATACCTTGTACCATAGGCACCATGACCTTCAAGAAGGCCTTGTGTGACTTAGGGTCAAGTGTAAACCTCATGCCTCTCTCTGTAATGGAGAGGTTAGGGATCTCTGAGGTACAAACTGTAAAAATCTCACTAGAGATGGCAGACAACTCAAGAAAACAAGCCTATGGACTTGTAGAGGATGTTCTGGTAAAGATTGAAGACCATTACATCCCTATTGATTTCATAGTCCTAGAGACTGGAAAGTGCATGGACGAATCCATCATCCTTGGCAGACCCTTCCTAGCCACAGCAAGGGCTGTGATTGATGTTGATAGAGGAGAGTTGATCATTCAAGTGAATGAAGAATCCTTGATGTTTAAGGCCCAAGGATATCCCTCTGTCACCATGGAGAGGAAGCATGAAGAGCTTCTCTCAAATCAGAGCCAAACAGAGCCCCCACAGTCAAACTCTAAGTTTGGTGTTGGGAGGCCATAACCAAACTCTAAGTTTGGTGTTGAACCCCCACATTCAAACTCTAAGTTTGGTGTTGGGAGGTTCCAACATAGCTCTGAGTATCTGTGAGGCTCCATGAGAGTCCTCTGTCAAGCTACTAACATTAAAGAAGCGCTTGTTGGGAGGCAACCCAATGTTATATTTTATCTATTTTATTTTGTTATTTTCTCTTTTTGTAGGTTGATGATCATGAGGAGTCACAAAATCAATGAAAAAAGCAAAAACAGAATGAAAAACAGGAAGAAAAACAGCACACCCTAGAGGACGCACCTACTGGCGTTTAAACGCCAGTGAGGTTAGCTGTTGGGCGTTTAACGCCCAGTCTGGCACCATTCTGGGCGTTTAACGCCAGAAAGGGGCACCAGACTGGCGTTAAACGCCAGAAAAGGGCAAGAAGCTGGCGTTAAACGCCAGAAATGGGCACCAGCCCGGCGTTTAACGCCAGAATTGGATAAAAACGTGATTTTGTTTGCCATTTGGTGCAGGGATGACTTTTCCTTGACACCTCAGGATCTGTGGACCCCACAGGATCCCCACCTACTCTACCACACTCTCTCTCTTCTTCACCCATTCACCAATCACCTCAACACCTCTTCCCCAAAAACCCTTCACCTATCAAATCCCATATTTCTCTTCACCATTCACATTCATCCTTCATAAAACCCCACCTACCTCACCATTCAAATTCAAACCACTTTCCCACCCAAACCCACTCCCAAGTGACCAAAACCTACCCTCGGCCTCTCCTATATAAACCCTCCTTCACTCCTTCATTTTCACACAACATACACACCACTTCTCCCCTTCTTGGCCGAAAACAAAAGCCATTCCCATCTCCTTCATTTCTTCTTCTTCTACTCTCTTCTTTCTTCTTTTGCTCGAGAACGAGCAAACCTTTTAAGTTTGGTGTGGTAAAAGCATTGCTTTTTGTTTTTCCATAACCATTTATGGCATCCAAGGCCGGAGAAACCTCTAGAAAGAGGAAAGGAAAGGCAAAAGCTTCTACCTCCGAGTCATGGGAGATGGAGAGATTCATCTCAAGGGTGCATCAAGACCACTTCTATGAAGTTGTGGGAAGAATTATCTTACTATGGTTCGAGGGAAATACTTGGATTTTAGTCCGGAAAGTGTAAGGCTGGCATTCAATTTGCCCATGATGCAAGGAGATGAACACCCTTACACTAGAAGGGTCAACTTTGATAAAAGGTTTGACCAAGTCCTCGCAATCATATGCGAAGAGGACGCCCAATGGAAGAGAGATTCAAGAGGTAAGCCGGTTCAATTGAGAAGGCATGACCTCAAACCCGTGGCTAGAGGATGGTTGGAGTTCATCCAACGCTCAATCATTCCCACTAGCAACCGGTCCGAAGTTACCATAGACCGGGCTATCATGATTCACAGCATCATGATTGGAGAGGAAATAGAAGTTCATGAGGTTATAGCCCAAGAACTCTATTAGGTGGCGGACAAGTCCTCTACCTTGGCAAGGTTAGCCTTCCCTCATCTCATTTGTCACCTCTGTTATTCAGTTGGAGTTGACATAGAGGGAGACATCCCTATTGATGAGGACAAGCCCATCACTAAGAAGAGGATGGAGCACACAAGAGACCCCACTCATCATGAGATCCCTGAGATTCCTCAAGGGATGCACTTTCCACCACAAAACTATTGGGAGCAACTAAACACCTCCCTAGGAGAACTGAGTTCCAACATGGGACAACTAAGGGTGGAGCATCAAGAACACTCCATCATCCTCCATGAAATTAGAGAAGATCAAAGAATCATGAGAGAGGAGCAACAAAG
>NC_029776.3:33008291-33010362 GCF_000817695.3 Arachis duranensis | reverse complement strand
GTCTGTGGTATTCCGAGTAGGATTCAAGGATTGAATGGCTGTGACGAGCTTCAAACTCGCGATTGCTGGGCGTGATGACAAACGCAAAAGGATCAATGATCCTATTCCAACATGATCGAGAACCGACAGCTGATTAGCCGTGCTGTGACAGAGCATCTGGAACGTTTTCACTGAGAGGATGTGAGGTAGCCACTGACAACGGTGAAACCCTTGCATAAGCTTGCCATGGAAAGGAGTAAGAAGGATTGGATGAAGACAGTAGGAAAGCAGAGAGACGGAAGGGAAGGCATCTTCATGCGCTTATCTGAAGTTCCTACCAATGATTTACATAAGTATCTCTATCTTTATCTTTATGTTTTTATTCGCATATCACCATACCCATTTGAGTTTGCCTGACTAAGATTCACAAGGTGACCATAGCTTGCTTCATACCAACAATCTCTGTGGGATCGACCCTTACTCGCGTAAGGTTTATTACTTGGACGACCCAGTACACTTGCTGGTTAGTTGTGCGAAGTTGTGTTTATGCCATGGTATTGAACACCAAGTTTTTGGATTCATTACCGGGGATTATTTGAGTTGTGAAAAGTATTGATCACAATTTCGCGCTATCACCTACCACAACCTTCAGATTATTTAGAGACTCTTGAGTTATCAAAAGTCTTTTGTTGATTGGTAATTGAGACTTGCTAGTTGGCTTAGGCTTCACTAAATCTAGTCTTTGATTAGGACTTGTGAACCTAAGTTGATTTTGCTCACTTAACTTACCTTCATTGTTAGAGGTCAACTAAGTGAAAGCAAAAGGCAATTACCATCACAATTAATAATAATAATTAGGATAAGACTTCTAATTTTCTTTCCTTGCTAAGAGCTTACTTAATTATTAGTTTATTCTTCTTGCAATTTATATTTCCTTGTTCCTTATTTCAAAAACCCAAAAAGATACTTTTCCGTAACCAACTGTAAAAACACTTCCGTGCAATTCCTTGAGAGACGATCCGAGGTTAAATACTTCGGTTAATTTTATTGGGTTTGCTTAATTGACAAACAAATTAAATTTGATTGAGGTTTAATTGTCGGTTTATAACGGTACTTACAACGCAATTATTTTTGTGAAAATCTTTACCGATGATTTTTTCCCCATCAAGCTCAGGCTCATACACAGTGTAATCAAATCCTCCAGAGATGGTGTAGCTTTTGATTGCAGATATCACCAACTCTCTCGAACAAAATTCTATTCCGACATTAAAATCGCTATCTTCCGCCGCAGCGTTGCCTTCACCTACGACATGCGCACCACCATCAGTCAGACAAGGTAAATAAAATAGGCACTATAGGAAACTTGAGTTAATAATCATAACATACACGTATTCTCATACTCAGGAAATTCTGGGGCATGCATGGCTTCGAGATCTAGAGTCCGCATAAAAGACGGAACACCAAACAGGTGCTGTCTTACAATCGCATTCGCTTCATTTTGCACCGCCGGATTGCCTGCCAAGTCTCCGTCATCGTTTTCGTCATTGGTAGCGCGAAATTGTGATCAATACTTTTCACAAATCAAATAATCCCCGGTAATGAATCCAAAAACCTGGTGTTCAATACCATGGCATAAACACAACTTCGCACAACTAACCAGCAAGTGTACTGGGTCGTCCAAGTAATAAACCTTACGCGAGTAAGGGTCGCTCCCACAGAGATTGTTGGTATGAAGCAAGCTATGGTCACCTTGTAAATCTTAGTCAAGCAAACTCAAATGGGTATGGTGATAAACGCATAAAACATAAAGGTAAAGATAGAGATACTTATGTAATTCATTGGTAGGAACTTCAGATAAGCGTATGAAGATGCTTTCCCTTCCGTCTCTCTGCTTTCCTACTGTCTTCATCCAATCATTCTTCTTCCTTTCCATGGCAAGCTTAAGCAAGGGTTTCACCGTTGTCAGTGGCTACCTCCCATCCTCTCAGTGGAAATGTTCAACGCACCCTGTCACGGCACGGCTATTCAGCTGTCGGTTCTCGATCATGTCGGAATAGAATCCAGTGATTCTTTTACGTCTGTCACTAACGCC
>NC_029776.3:33007314-33007995 GCF_000817695.3 Arachis duranensis | reverse complement strand
GGATCATCACATTCATCAAGTTGAAGAACAAGTGATATCTTAGAACAAGAACAAGCGGAATTGAATAGAAGAACAGTAGTAATTGCATTAATACTCGAGGTACAGCAGAGCTCCACACCTTAATCTATGGTGTGTAGAAACTCCACCGTTGAAAATACATAAGCATAAGGTCTAGGCATGGCCGAATGGCCAGCCTCCCAGTGATCTAAGAACTAGATGTCCAAAGATGATCTAGAGATCTAAAGTGATCAAAAGATCTAAAATACAATAGTAAAATGTCCTACTTATAGAAAACTAGTAGCCTAGGGTGTACAGAGATGAGTAAAAGACATAAAAATCCACTTCCGGGCCCACTTGGTGTGTGCTTGGGCTGAGCAAAGAAACATTTTCGTGTAGAGACTCTTCTTGGAGTTAAACGCCAGCTTTGGTGCCAGTTTGGGCGTTTAACTCCCATTTTGGTGCCAGTTCCGGCGTTTAACGCTGGGATTCCTGAGGGTGACTTTGAACGCCGTTTTGGGCCATCAAATCTTGGGCAAAGTATGGACTATCATATGTTGCTGGAAAGCCCAGGATGTCTACTTTCCAACGCCATTGAGAGCGCGCCAATTGGGCTTCTGTAGCTCCAGAAAATCTACTTCGAGTGCAGGGAGGTCAGAATCCAACAGCATCTGCAGTCCTTTT
>NC_029776.3:33003987-33004185 GCF_000817695.3 Arachis duranensis | reverse complement strand
TATTGGGTTGCCTCCCAACAAGCGCTTCTTTAATGTCAGTAGCTTGACAGAGGGCTCTCATGGAGCCTCACAGATGCTCAGAGCCATGTTGGAACCTCCCAACACCAAACTTAGAGCTTGAATGTGGGGGTTCAACACCAAACTTAGAGTTTGGTTGTGGCCTCCCAACACCAAACTTAGAGTTTGACTGTGGGGGCT
>NC_029776.3:33002197-33002454 GCF_000817695.3 Arachis duranensis | reverse complement strand
CTTGGACTTCCACTCTAAGCTTACTCAATTTTTGAGGTGGAAAGAACTTTGCCAAGAAGGCATTAACTAGCTTTTCCCAAGAGTTCAGGCTTTCTTTAGGTTGTGAGTCTAACCATGTTCTAGCTCTGTCTCTTACAGCAAAAGGGAATAGCATAAGTCTGTAGACCTCAGGGTCTACCCCATTAGTCTTGACAGTGTCACAAATTTGCAAGAATTCAGCTAAAAACTGATGAGGATCTTCCAATGGAAGTCCATGG
>NC_029776.3:33001777-33001955 GCF_000817695.3 Arachis duranensis | reverse complement strand
TAGGTCCTCTACAGAGAGTTGTGCTTTGGCTTCTCTTAGCTTTCTCTTCAAGGTCCTTTCAGGTTCAGGATCAGCCTCAACAAGAATGCTTTTGTTCTTGCTCCTGCTCATAAGAAAGAGAAGGGAACAAGAAAATGTGGAATCCTCTATGTCACAGTATAGAGATTCCTTTAGGTGT
>NC_029776.3:32999801-33001668 GCF_000817695.3 Arachis duranensis | reverse complement strand
TGCATTAAGGAATAGTGTTAGTCCATAAATAGAAGGATGTGAGAAGAGGGGAAGTAATTTTCGAAAATTAAGTAAAAGATTTTGGAAACATTTTTCAAAACACTAATTGATTTTCGAAAATGAAAGTGGAAAAGAAATCAAGTGATTTTTGAAAAAGATTTTGAAATTAGAAATCAAAAAGATTTGATTGAAAACTATTTTGAAAAAGATGTGGTTAAGAAGATATGATTAGTTTTAAAAAAGATGTGATTGAGAAGATATGATTTGAAAAACATTTTTTTTAAAAGATTTGATTTTGAAAATTAAAAACTTGGCTAACAAGAAAAGATATGATTCAAACATTAAACCTTTCTCAACAGAAAAGGCAACATACTTGAAATGTTGGATCAAATCATTAATTGATAGCAAGTATCTTTGAAAATAGAAAGAAATCAATTTTGAAAACATATGATTGAAAAGATATGATTTGAAAAAGATTTGATTTTGAAAAACTTTGAAAACTTGGAAAAAAAATTGATTTGAAAACAAAATCTTCCCTCTTGTGCCATCCTGGCGTTAAACGCTCAGAATGGTGCACATTCTGGCGTTTAACGCCCAAAACTATACCCTTTTGGGTGTTAAACGCCCAACCAGGTACCCTGGCTGGCGTTTAAACGCCAGTCTGTCCTTCTTCACTGGGCGTTTTGAACGCCCAGCTTTTTCTGTGCAATTCCTCTGCTGTATATTCTGAATCTTCAATTCTCTGTATTATTGACTTGAGAAGACACAAATTAAAAATATTTTTGGATTTTTAATAATCAAAATGCAACTAAAATCAAATAACAATGCATGCAAGACACCAAACTTAGTAGTTTGTATACTACTGACACTAACAAAATGAGAATGCATATGAGACACACGAAACACTCAAGTCAATAGAATTCAAAGATCAGAGTATGAAATCATCAAGAATTATTTGAAGATCCTTAATACACATGAATGAATGCATGCAATTGACACCAAACTTAACATGAGACACTAAACTCAAACAAGAAATATTTTATGATTTTATGATTTTGTATCTTTTTTTTTGTGCTTTTTCGAAAATTAAGTGGAAAAAGATATCAAAGTTCTTAATGAGAATTCCAGGAATTAGTGCAATGCTAGTCTAAGACTCCGGTCCAGGAATTAGACATGGCTTCACAGCCAGCCAAGCTTTCAAAGAAAGCTTCGATCCAAAACACTAGACATGGCCAAAGGCCAGCCAAGCCTTAGCAGATCACTGTTCCAACAGCAAGATTGATAGAAATCAACAAGCTCTTGTGATGATAAGTTGAAACCTCGGTCCAATGAAATTAGACATGGCTTCACAGCCAGCCAGATTTTAACAGATCATCATGAAACTCTAGAATTCGTTCTTAAGAACTCTGAAAAAAAATACCTAATCTAAGCAACAAGATGAACCGTCAGTTGTCCAAACTCAACAATCCCCGGCAACGGCGCCAAAAACTTGGTAGCACGAAATTGTGATCAATACTTTTCACAAATCAAATAATCCCCGGTAATGAATCCAAAAACTTGGTGTTCAATACTATGGCATAAACACAACTTCGCACAACTAACCAGCAAGTGCACTGGGTCGTCCAAGTAATAAACCTTACGCGAGTAAGGGTCGATCCCACAGAGATTATTGGTATGAAGCAAGCTATGGTCACCTTGTAAATCTTAGTCAGGCAAACTCAAATGGGTATGGTGATAAACGCATAAAACATAAAGAATAAGATAGAGATACTTATGTAATTCATTGGTAGGAATTTCAGATAAGCGCATGAAGATGCTGGTCCCTTCCGTCTCTCTGCTTTCCTACTGTCTTCATCCAATCCTTCTT
>NC_029776.3:32966079-32999539 GCF_000817695.3 Arachis duranensis | reverse complement strand
ATGATGAGTGTCACGGATCATCACATTCATCAAGTTGAAGAACAAGTGATATCTTAGAACAAGAACAAGCGGAATTGAATAGAAGAACAATAGTAATTGCATTAATACTCGAGGTACAGCAGAGCTCCACACCTTAATCTATGGTGTGTAGAAACTCCACCGTTGAAAATACATAAGCATGAGGTCTAGGCATGGCCGAATGGCCAGCCTCCCAATGATCTAAGAACTAGATGTCCAAAGATGATCTAGAGATCTAAAGTGATCAAAAGATCTAAAATACAATAGTAAAATGTCCTACTTATAGAAAACTAGTAGCCTAGGGTGTACAGAGATGAGTAAAAGACATAAAAATTCACTTCCGGGCCCACTTGGTGTGTGCTTGGGCTGAGCAATGAAGCATTTTCTTGTAGAGACTCTTCTTGGAGTTAAACGCCAGCTTTGGTGCCAGTTTGGGCGTTTAACTCCCATTTTGGTGCCAGTTCCGGCGTTTAACGCTGGGATTCCTGAGGGTGACTTTGAACGCCATTTTGGGCCATCAAAGCTTGGGCAAAGTATGGACTATCATATATTGCTGGAAAGCCCAGGATGTCTACTTTCCAATGCCGTTGAGAGCGCGCCAATTGGGCTTCTGTAGCTCCAGAAAATCTACTTCGAGTGCAGGGAGGTCAGAATCCAACAGCATATGCAGTCCTTTTCAGTCTCTGAATCAGATTTTTGCTCAGGACCCTCAATTTCAGCCAGAAAATACCTGAAATCACAGAAAAACACACAAACTCATAGTAAAGTCCAGAAAAGTGAATTTTAACTAAAAACTAATAAAAATATACTAAAAACTAACTAGATCATACTAAAAACATACTAAAAACAATGCCAAAAAGCGTACAAATTATCCGCTCATCAGTCATCGACTTCATATTTAGCTTTGAATTTCTCTTCACTGTCATTATTATCTTCTTCCCAATCTATATCCCCGAGCTCATCGACATTGACCTTATTGCCGACCGCACCCATCCCCGACTGCTGTTCAAACTCAACGTACAGCTCTATCATCAGCACTTGATATCGGGTTTGTTGATAAATATACAACATCTGCTGCATACTGGAATCATCAGTGATGGGAATTATTTAAAACTGTATTAGCCCACCAAATACCTGCACATGACTTCTGTATAAAAGATTGCTCACCCTTTTCAAAATGTGGCTTTGAATGTTATTACAAAGATCATTTTGCAACTTGACAAAACTCATGGTACATGGAATAGCAAATGACAATGGACATTCACAAACAAAAGTCACTCCATGTGTGTTTGGTATAACCTAACCGTTATAATATACTCGCAAATTTGCAACACCTTCTATAACTTTAGCCTCAACTAACTCTATTTTTTTGACACAGTTAACTGCCAAAAAAGCACACAACTAAGGACTTTATGCAAGAAAGAGTAAGAGGAGAAGTGAAGATGAAGATGAATGAAATCGGACTTCATATTTATAGACAAAGCTGTGAATTTAAATATTATTTTGTGTATAAAATGCAACCTGCGTTTTGGGACTTCCAAGAAAAAATTTCTGACACTCAAAACGCAACCTGGGTTTTTGGGCTTAAAAAAAGAGCAAAAAAAAAAGAAATAAGCCAAGGGAGCAAAAATATTACCTGAATCAGCCAAACTGAAAATTGCTTCATGAATCAGCCAAAGCACATTACTATGTAATTCGAACTAGCTTGGTTCGAACTCCATAAACATATAATTCGAACCTACTTGGTTCGAACTACATGTAGTATAATTCGAACTTGGTTGGTTTGAATTACACTTGTGTTCCAATCCCCTAGTAATTCGAACCGAGTTGGTTCGAATTACTCTCAAATTGTATCAAATAGTAATTCGAACCAGGCTGGTTCGAATTACTAAGCATGGGATCTTAAGTAATGAAAATGTTTTGTTACCAGATTTTTAAACGAAATGTCTGTTGAATGCACACGACAATAAATAAATCTACAATTTAAATTAATACGTTATGCGGAAATTAAATAATATCAAAACGCAAAGTACAGATGTTTTCATAGTAAATGATAGACGATAAAGCAATAAGTAACACATACATACATCAACTGATAAATACATAGACGAAGATAGGTAACATACAACATGGCACACAAATCATCTAAATAGGTGCGACCCCGTAAAGCAACGACGTGGTACTCGTGTCCTCTGACCTCTCCAGATAAGGGGCTCCTCATCCTCCTCGTCCTGCGGGGCTGCCAGTGCAGGCGTCCTAGGCTGGACATGTAACGGTCGGGATGAAGACGTCCCGGTAACTAAATGTGACCCAGCAGTATGTGCCGAAGCTGGGGTACCACCCAAAGCGAAATAGTCAGGAGGAGGCACGGAGGGAGGCTCATTAAGATCGACATCTAACGGTCCCTGTGTCCCCGTCGTCTGACTCTGGCCACGGGCAACCTCATCCTCCTACACGATGGCACTAATCTCATTGAGGAACTGTGGTCCACCAAAATCCGCATCAAGACCAACACCGGCAAGGAAGTCTGAGAACGTACTGCCCGGACTCACCCATGGCGTACTCTATTGAAGTGTCTGGTCGTCACCGGAAACACCAACGAAGTAATCTTGGAGCGGCCCCTCCCCAAGTCCAGCCTCATCATGGGCAGAGGGATCTCCGATAGCGTACCCCTCTCCACCCTGCCCACCATGATAGGGACTAACAACCCCGACTGCAGCCCCTCCCCCACCGGCCACGTCACCAAGATCACCATCGTCGTGCCCCGCAACAGGCGCCCTCCGTCTGCCTCCACGCCCTCGTCCTCGACCACGACCCCGACCTGCCTCATCAGCCTCTTGCATAGCCTGGTCTAGCCACCTCCACTCACGCGGGCTCCGTCGTGTCCCGACTCGAGCTCTCCTCTCTATCCGACGCCTATCAGGGACGTCGTCAACTCGATCCATGTTAGGAACTAGCCCAGGACCCCTCTGTGATGCCTCCACAGGAATAGGAACGCCCCTCGGATCCCCCAAATACATCTCTAGTGACAAGAACCTCTTTCCATGCTGACTCCACCAATCTAGGTATGTGTGTGACGGTCCAGGGTCCACAACAACATCGAACCGGAGGACGTGGTCCGCACGACTCTCCCAATGAAGATGCCAATGCTGCAAAGCGGACGGGAACCAACGATCACCGCCTCTCCCGTCCTTCGACATTAGAAAGTCGCTGTTCAGAGCGGGACGCGGTCGGGGCTGGACACCGCCGAACTGTGGTAGAACCCTATCTATCTGATGCCACTCTATGACGGCAAAGTATATCAGTGACATCACAGATTGCCACAGCGCCGTGTGTCGAGGCTCCAACGCCTCCGGATGCACAACCTGCAGTACCTCGGGGGAGCTATACGACATCCAGATAAACTGCACAAAAGTTACAAAATTGTCAAGCAAACTATTTATACAAAATCTTAAAGTCTAGTTATTTAAATAAAAGTAACCGAAAGTATACTCACATCCCTGGGCTGTAACATGTCTATCTGCAGTCTCCACATCTGCACTCTAGGACCCTTCTCGCTAACGGAAGGGTTATAACCTAACCACCTGCATCGGACATGGGTGTTATTTCTAAATAAAAGTATGATAGAATTGTAAAACAGCACAAGCGTACATCAACATTAGCTAATTTAACTTGAAATAGAACAGTAGATTACCTCGATGCCGAAGGCCAGCTGCACATATCATACCCAGCAGGCCTAAACCTAGGAAAGCGCCAGAAGATCTAGGACTGAAGTAGCTGAAGTGGGTCCGCTAACTTCACCACATGTCGGTTCGCCACTCGGCACATGCACCGGTACAACCATGCCAATGCTGCAGACCCCCAACTATAGGAACCCATCTCCTCAATCCTAGCTACGTAGGGAAGCCATCTGATGTGAATGTGGTTACCGAACTTGTCGGCAAACAGCTGAGTGCCCAACAACATCATGATATAGGCACGAGCAAAGCGTCGCACGGTGTCCTCATTGGCTCCCTCGGGGCACTCTCCAAATGTCTTCTGGAACCAGCTGCAGTTTACTGCGAACTTCTGAACCTGGCTCGAAGGAGGAATCACTCCAAGAAACTCCTTGAACCACACCCAAGCAGGACGTCCACCCTCGATATATATATATATATGGAAGCCCGTAAGGCAACCGCTGACATAATGGCCGTCCACTGCCAACTCCAACTGGTATGCCACGTCCTGAAGCATGATCATGTACTCTCCGAAGGGCATATGGAAAGTGTGCATCTCAGGACGCCACCGCTCCACGAAGGCACTGAGAAGGGGCTCATCTATCCGGAACCATCTATCGTTTAGCCTCGCTAGATGGTATAACCCCGCCATCTGCAAGTACGGCACATACCGCTCATCGAGTCGCATGCCCTGTTGCCGCCGCATGCTCCTGATGCATCTCTGTGGCTGGGCATTACATGGACCGCATTAGTAGATCGACATAGAAAATCAGTAACAAAAATGAGTAATAACAGAAACCACTTATCGAAACCAATAACACAATATACATATGAAACCAATATAACAAACCGCTTACAAAGGCACATAGTAAACCACTAATAAAAACTACTAAACTGAACTGTCAACAAAACCACATGCTTAAACCGCTAACATAAACCGGAAGCTATTCCATTTACGAAAACCACATGCAAATCCACTATCATAAACCGCACATAAAACCACATGATAAACCTCTTCCAATACCACCTAAAGTAATCCGCCAACATAAACCATCAACAAAACAACTATAAAAAAACCACTAATATAAACCGCTAACTAAAACCACATACAAAACCTCTAAAAGAAACCACTTGCAATACCATTACGATAAACCACTAACATAACCCGCCACTAAGACCACATGCAAAACCACTAACTCAGATAAACTGATCGCAAAGAAGTGTTCTATCCACTAACCTCGTCGTTAATCACCTCGGCTATATGAGCGACTCTGTCCAACCGATATAGCCTTGCCGGATAGTCTCCCATCGGCAGAGTTTTCTATTCGAGTCTTTGTCGGATGGAATCTGGGTCGTTTCTCTGGGATTTGGGTGGGGTATGGGAATGGAGAAGTTGTTCGAATGAGGGTGATTCGAACTCTTTATATAGCCGAAAACTTAGTAATTCAAACCAGCCTGGTTCGAATTACTATTTGATGCAATTTGAGAGTAATTTGAACCAACTCGGTTCGAATTACTAGGGGAGTGGAACACAAGTGTAATTCGAACCAACCAAGTTCGAATTATACTACATGTAGTTCGAACCAAGTAGGTTCGAATTATATGTTTATGGAGTTCGAACCAAGCTAGTTCAAATTACATAGTAATATGCTTTGGCTGATTCGTGAAGCAATTTTCAGTTTGGCTAATTCAGATAATTTTTTTGCTCCATTGACTTATTTCTGTTTTTTACCCTAAAAAAATTTTGAATTTTCTAGTTTTAAAAACGCAACCTGCGTTTAGCCTAAAACAAAATAAAAAAAAAATAGAAATGACAAAACGTAACTTACATTTAGTGTATTTCAAAATTAAAAAAATAAACAAATTTAAAACGCAACTTGCGTTTTAGTTCTTACACTATAGCAGTGCAATTTCTAGAACACGTCGATTTCATGGTTTAACACATTATTTCTTTCCATAACAACAAAAAAAAAAAAACAAAAACAGTCTTATAACTTACTGACATTATTTACTCTTAAGTTAATTGACATTTATGTTTAAAATTAATATAAAACATAAATGTCAATAAAAAATATTTTTATTTAAATTAAATAAAATATAAAAAAATTAAAACTAATATAAATAAAATTCTAAATTTTATATTTTAATTTAAATTCTAAAAAAATTGTTTTTAACACACTTACGAATGAAAATTAAATTATTAACAAAATTTTAAAATTAATTAATAATTATTATTTTAGTTATTTATTGGCATTTAAGAAATCATTATTGAGACTCTTGACATGGAAAAAATGAATAACGCGTACAACCCTGCTCGGATTTTCTAAGTCTGAAGTAACAAAAAAATCAATCAAAATATTTATTTATTATTTATTTCACAACTTACATGATGATTTGATATTTTGATTGATATAATGTTTTCTTTATTTTCCAAATCAAATATTGTATAAATTTGATCGGTCTCTTTATTATGATTATCTATTACATCTAAATTTCAAAAATCTAAATTTTAGCGTCTGTTAGAGAATTATACTTTTTAAATTAATTTTCTCATTATCAAAAGTTTTGGTAATAGTTTATTGGACACTAATGAATTATAGGATCAATTTGAAAAAATTTTAAGACAACATTAAGCATTCTATTTTAAATTCATAAATTTATATAATGTAAATTTTTAAAATTTGAATTAAAATATAAATTTTAAATTTTTATTTTTATTTTTATTTTTATTGATTTTGATAATTTTATTTAAATTTATAAAAAAATTTTATTGATATTTATATTGTAAAATTAGTAAAAAGTGTGGTTGAAAAAGTTAATTTGTTCCTATTTATTGGCCTTGCCTGCAAAATTAAACTAAAACTATATTTTTTTGTTTTTTGGCTAATTATTGAAATATTTTATTGATATTAAAATAAATATGTTAATTTGTTTCGCAGTTAAATATGCTAAACTAACCGACACAAAATAACTGATTTGTTGCGGTTATACTAGTAGTTGCTAGAAACTGCCGCAAAATATTATCCCCGCGCCGTTATGCGCTGCATTTCTCGTAAAATATAACCAAATATTTTTTCATTGAACCAATTGTGTTCTTGAGTGAATTATAACATGGCTATAACTCGGCTCCTGGCAGGTAGCACCGAGCTATTGTTCTTGACGCCGAGCTAAGAGCTTAGAGGTTCGAGCTCTTCGTCTGAGAGGTATATCACGTTGTGGAGAGAACAAAAAAGGGAGTGTACCTACAAAAGGTACTCCGATACTTAAGTCAGTATTATGTACTCAATGTATGATTAATTACTGAAAAGCGTCTTACCTTCCCTTTTTATAAGGTGAAGTATTTGATGATTACATTTTGAAAGTTCTCCTTCTTTATGGAGAGTAATTTCAGATGGAGACATTTTTTATCTTGATAATCATTTTATCGGTTACCGGTTTTATAACGTAGATTGTCGAGTTATACCATTTAGGTCGATCTATAATGCCCGCATAGGCCGATCTATAACGCCCATATCATACCCCCAAGCTCGACCTAGTCGTTGTTTTAATGAAGTAAGTTGACCTTTGAATAAGCAGGTATAACTCAGTATTGTTATAGCTAGGGAGCCACTAGTTCAACATTTTTTATTAAAACAAAATTTTGAAAAAAGAAAAAAGTGATTCTGAGTGAAATAATTGCTAGAACAATAAATGTCTCATCACTTAATAGAGTAAATGATTATTGCGGTTACCAAGGCATTGGTAGCCGGTTGGTTTTGGGTAGTGGGAAGCGGTTTTGGGGGATCTCAAGCAGTTAAATTAATTGAAGTTTATGTCTGCTTTGGAATCCTGAGAGTTAAGGTAAGGTTAGGTCCTTTTGGTGAGATCTTGGGGAAAAACAAGGTATTTGAAGAGATAAGTAAGAAAGGTTAGTTTCATGAACTCTTTTCTTCTGTTTTCTCTGTGTTTCTTCTATTTGCGTTGTCTGTTTGTTTGAAAATAATGGATAAAGAAAAAGCGAAAGAAAAAAAATACATGATGGTGAGTCATATGACTAGGTTGACGATGATGTAAAGATTCGATGGTCTTTGTTTGTGGATAGTGATAGTGTGGCTCAGATTGATGTGAAAAGGATGGTGAGAGAAGGTTCTGGTGTGCAAGTGGAGTTGCTTTCTTGTGTTAGGTCTGAGCGGGTATTTCATAGAAGAGATGATTTCGAGTTCTTTTACATGTACAGTTGTGTGTTGAAAGAACTTCATGTGAAGCTTCCTTTCACTAATTTCGAATGCAAAGTTTTGAAACTGTTAAATTGCTCACCTTCTCAATTGCACCCAAATGGTTGGGCGTTCTTGAGGTGCTTTGAAATTTTAATGGAATATCTCGAGATAAAACCTTCATTGAAAATGTTTTTTTCTTTGTTCCAAGCCAAGGCCGTGTGGAGAGGAGTCTGGGTTAACCTCAACAGTACTCCTGGGTTTAGAATATTTAAACTGTATAAATCCTCTTTTACAAATTTTAAAGAAATAGTTTTAAAAGTAAAGTCTGTTAAAGAGAATTTTCCCTTTTACCTGAATGAGAACCTCGGTGAGAAGTTTCCTTTGTACTGGTGCTACGAGCCACAGCATGCTTTTGGTCTGGAAGAGATAGATTTGAGGAATGAATGTATTATTGACTTCTTAGTTGAAATAATTGATCGATGTCTGTGTTTGAGTTGCTTTCTTGGGAAGAAGATAAAGATCCTGTGTTGGAGTATCTCGCTGAGTTTGCTATAATGATTATTTGTGTTTATCTTGATTTGTTTTGCTGAAGTGTCAACAGCAACCCTAAGATCTCATCTGAAGACCAAAAATCTGGAGAAAGAGGTTCGTTGTCAAACCCTGTTAAAGGGGACAATAAAGGTAAGGATAGCCAACCCAAACCTGGTAGGAGGAAAGTTATCTTCAAAAAGAAAAAGTTGGATGTTGTGGATCTTGATATTTTCTGATGATTTGAATGAAAAAGGAATTCCCTTAGAAGAGCTTAATGCGTTTGTTGATAATTAACACAAACTGTATGGCTTTTCTGAAAATGAGAAAATCTCATTTGTATGGGATAAGAAATTTTCTTATATGGTCGTCGCCGATGAAATGCTTAGATCATCGATCGATGTTAGTTTGGTTGATGTGGTCGGTGATGTTGCTATGGATCAGTTCTTACAGGTTTGACTTCATAACCTTATGATTTGTGGTAAATGTTTATATTTTGTTTTTAATGTTTTCTATATACCTTTGCAGGTTTTAGGGCTTTGGTTGGCTAGTATTGGCCGTACTAGGGAATTGAAGCACAAGAAAGTGCTCGAAAAAGTTAAAGAAATAACCAATTTGAAACAGGACGTGTCTGTGAAGGAGCGTCTGTTGACATAAATGAGAAAAAATTTGGCAGAGAAAGAGGAAGAGTTGAGGTTAATCCAACGTAAGTATGAGAATGAGGTTGAATCTGTAAAGAAAAAAGAAACTGAAGTTTCTCATTTGCAGAATGAAATTATTGAAGTGATAGTGAAATTGAAGGAGGCTGAGAAAAATCATCAAGTAGAGATCTTAGATGCATTTGCAGAGGGTTTTGAGAGAGCAGTGATTCAGGCCAAGTTTTTAGCTCCTGATAAAGATTTCTCACAAATGGATCCGGGCAAGATTGTTCGTGACGGAGGTTTAGTTGATGATGAAGGGGCTGCCAAGGACGAGGATGAAAATGATGCCGAGTAGTTTTTTTACTGTATTTTGTTTAATGTTAGTTTTTCAGAACATTGGTACTGTGTAAGTTTGTTGTTTTTACTAATAATTTATTTTCGTATCATGATGGCTAGATACTTCAAAGTATACCTTTTTGTTTTTGAGATTATTCTGATCTTAAGTTTGATTTTGGCAATCAGATAGTTGTAGATTGATAGAAGATGTTTTGTATTTCCATATGCTTTGTTTGATACCATCTTTGTTTAATTGCTCGGTGTGTTTGATAGTTGTTTTGCCGATTTCTGTAGAGGCACTTTGCCAATCTATAAGTAAGTTGATTAATAGAATATTTAGTTTGACGTTTGAACTGATAGATGTATACAGATAATAAATCAGAAATAGGGCTTTGATAAACCTTTATTACAAAGGTGCAGGTAGGTAAGCCTCATTAAAACCTCTCCAAGTAAAACCCTTTTCGGAAAAAATCTTGTGAGTAGGAAAAAGAATACTTGCCTGGCCCTAGATTTTAACTGTAATATAGCTTTAAGGATAAGATATTCCATGTACTTGGTAAAGTATTACCATCAAGTGATTGTAAATGATAAGCCCCATTGCCAACTACCTCTATAATTCGGAACGGGCCCTCCCAGTTTGTCTCTAATTTTCCATGGGCTGAAGGCCTTCTGGCTTTTTCAGTTTTTCTCAATACCAGGTCATTAACTTGAAATGTTCTCGGTTGAAGTCTTTTATTGTACCACCGAGCTATATATTGCTGCATAGCTCGGTGATTGAATTCTGCTAATGATCAAATTTCTTCGATGGTATCAAGCTCTTTTTGCCGAGAAATGTCCTCTGTAATATGATCAGTATATTAGGCTCGGAGAGATGACTGGATATCTCCATGGCTATCATTGCTTCCGAGCCATATACTAAATGAAATGGTGTTTCTTTCATTGTTGAATGCACAGTGATATTGTATCCCCATATTACTTATGGGACTAATTTGGCCCATAGCCCCTTAGCGTTGTCGAGCTTCTTTCGTAAGGCATGTAAAATGACTTTGTTTGTAACTTCTGCTAATCCGTTTGTTTGTGGATGTTCTACCGAAGAAAAGTGTTGTTTGATTTTCAAATTCTGTAAAAAAAAAAAAAAGGTAAATTTGATATCTGCAAATTGGCGACCATTATCAGTGATAATGTGCCGAAGTATGCCAAAGCGACAAATAATATTTTTCCAAACAAAGAAAATCATTTGTTGCGGTGTTATTTTTGCTAAGGGTTAAGTCTCTATCCATTTTGAAAAGTAATAAATTGCAACTATCAGAAACTTTACCTGTCCAGGTGTTAAAGGGAAGGGGCCAAGTATATCGAGCCCCAATTGGTTGAATGGCTAACATACTTTTGAGTTGTGGAGAACTTCGGTTGGTAAGTGTGTGATCGAACCGTGCTTTTGGCAATTTGCCACTTTTGACTTTTTCGATGCAATCTCGTGACAGTGTTGGCCAGAAAAAACCTGCTTGGAGTATTTTGGAAGATAATCTCCGAGCTCCAATGTGTGTTCCACAGATGCCCTCGTATGCTTTGGCGAGTGCAAGCTTTGCCTTGGTCCTGGAAAGGCACTTTAACAAAAGGTCGAGAGAAACCTCGCCTATATAAAGAGTTGTTGTATATGGTAAAGAAGGACGCTTGACACCGGAATTTCTGAACATTGTCAGTGCCATGTGGGATAATTCCGAACATAATGTACTCTATATAAGGAGTCCACCAATCTTCATCCTTGAGTTCGGAGATGTTTAATTCGGTTGCTAGTTTTAGGCCGACAATCAGTGCTTCGTATTCAGTTTTGTTGTTGCTTGCTTTGAATGAAAGGTGAAAAGATTATTCTAAGACAAAATTGTTGATGTCTTCAAGTAGAACTCCAGCACCACACCTTTGGGGATTAGAGGTCCTATCCACATAAAGGGTCCATTCTGTTGAGTGGTCCTTCGAACTTAGAGCAGTAAATTCATCTATAACGTATACAAGATGTTAGGATTTGATTGGCCCTCTGCTCTGGTATATGATGTCAAATTCAGAGAGCTCAACTGACCATTTTATAAGTCGGCCATCCAGCTCTGGTTTGTGTAATACCTGTTTCAAAGGTTGATCAGTTCTAATGTGGATGGTATGACTCTGAAAATATGGCCAAAGACGCCGAGCTGAGAAGATCAAGGCTAGAGCTAATTTCGCAATTTTTGGATAGCAAAGCTCGGCGTTCTGCAAAGACTTACTGATAAAGTAAATTGGTTGTTGCATTTTTTGTCTCTTTGTGACAAGAACAGAACTTATTGCCCAGTCAGTAACAGATAAATATAAGAAAAGCTCTTCCCCTTTAAGAGGCTTTTGTAAAATCAGAGGTTTTGAAAGGATGGTTTTTATACTTGAAAAAGATTTTTCACATTCTTCAATCCAAGTAAAATTGTTTTTCTTTTTTAATGTTTGAAAAAAGCAGAAAGATTTAGATGCTAAACATGGTAAAAATCTAGATAAGGCAGCAAGTCTCCCTGTTAGACGCTGGACTTCTTTGATTGTCTGTGGAGTTGTCATGTCTAATACGGCTCGGCATTTCTCAGGATTAGCTTCTATTCCACGGTTTGTAAGCAAGGATCCAAGGAATTTGCCTTCCTGCACTCCAAAAGTGCACTTTTCTGGGTTTAGCCTCATGTTATATCGTCTTATTTGATTGAAGATTTCCAAAAGGTCATTGAGATAATCATTGCTGAGCTTTGTTTTTGCGACCATGTCATCAACATAGACTTCCAGGTTTCTGCTGATCTGGTGTACAAATACTTTATCCATGAGATGTTGATATGTGGCACCTGCATTCTTAAGTCCAAAAGGCATAAACTTATAACAGTAATTTCCAAATTTAGTTATGAATGCAGTTTTGTTTTGGTCAGAGGGGTGCATCAAAATCTGGTTATCCATGAAACTCAAGGTTTTATAACCTGAAGCGTTATCTACTAAACAATCAATAGAGGGTAAGGGATAAGCGTCTTTTGGGCATGCTTTGTTGAGATCTGTGTAATCAACACACATGCGCGATTTATCATTGTATTTTTTTTACCATGACCATATTTGCTAGCCATGTTGTGAACTGAATTTCGTTGATGAACCCAGCACTTATTAATTTTTTAGTCTCCTCCAAGGATGCCTATTTCTTTTCGACTCCGAGATTGCGTTTCTTCTGAGCTATAGGTCGGACAGACGGATCTAGCGCCAGCCTGTGGGTAATGACCGAAGGATCAATCACGGACATGTCAACGGGTGTCCATGCAAATAGATCGACATGTTGTTGCAAATATTGTTGGAATTAAATTTTTTCCTCCGAGCTGAGGGTTGTAACTATATAAGTAAATTTGTTTGGGTTATTATTGAAATATATTTTTTCTAAGTATTCTATTGGTGTAGGCCGTTCAAAGAACTCGACTTTTGGGTCCAGGTGGGCAAGTGTTGGGAGCTCGTTAGAGCTACTGACGCTGTTCACTTGTGCTCCTATAGTTCGGCTTGGTAGCTTGAGACTGATATTTTAACATTGGCGAGCTTCACGATGATTGCTGTGAATGGTAGTGACAGAGGAAAAATGTCGGTAAAAATTTTTACAAAAATATCACGTTGCATGTATAGTTCTAAACCGACAATTAAACCTCAATCAACGTTTAGATTGTTTGCCACAAATACAAACCCAATAAAATTAACCGAAGTATTCAAACCTTGGGTCGTCTTTCAAGAAATTACAGGGAAGTGTAGTTTATTATTGGTTATGAAAAAGTATATTTTTGGGGTTTTTGAAATAAGGAACAAGAAAATAAAATGACAAGAAAATAAACTAATAACTAAGAAAGGTCTTAGTGAGGATTAAGAATTGGAATTCCTATCCTCATTATCATCATCATCAATTGTGATAGTAATTGCCTTTTGCTTTCACTTAGTCAACCTCTAACAGTGAAAAAAAAAGGTCAAGTGAGCAAAATCAACTTAACTTCACAAATCCTAATCAAAGACTAGATTTAGTGAAGCCTAAGCCAACTAGCAATTTTCAATCACCAATCAACAAAAGAATTTTGATAACTCAAGAGTCTCTGATTGATCAATCCAAGTTAAGAACATAAAAATCTAATTTAAAACTCAACCAAGCATTTTATCAAACACTTGGAAAGCATAAAATAAAAACATAGAAAACTAACAAGACATAGCAAAATCTAAGACTAACAATTGCAAGAGGAAACAATAACCACAAATTAAAGAAAGCAATCATAAATATGAAAACATAAATTACATTAATATGGATTAAAGAAAACAAGAAGAATTCATAAACTAAGTTGGCAACATAAAGAAATCAACAAGAGAAGTAGATAAACTAAAGTACTAGAACAAATAAAAATAGAAGAAAACTAAATTAAAGGAAGGTAGAAATTTGAATTTGAGAAGGAACAAGACTAAACCCTAAAACCTAGAGAGAAGAGATAGCCTCTCTCTCTAGAAACCTACATCTAAACCTAATAATTATGAATGAATGAAAAGTGAATGATCGATCCCTCGATTCATCCCACTCTGCAGCCTTTTGTCTAAGTTTTCGGGCCTGAGGGTCAAAAGTAGCCCAGAAATCGTCCCCAGCATTTTCTCGTAACAGAGGCATGTGACGCTTGTCACGCGTACCCATCAGCCACATGTACTCATCATTGAATGATTTCCTGGTCACACGTACACGTCATCCACGCATACGCGTCACTTGCCTACTGCACCGGTCACGCGTACGCGTCGTTCATGCGTACGCGTCGCTATCAGTTTCTGAAATTCCCAATTTCTTGTGCTCCTTCCACTTTTGCATGCTTCATTTCCATCCTCTAAGCCATTCCTATCCTATAAATCTTAAAAACACTTAACAAACATATCACAGCATCAAATGGTAATAAGAGAGGGTTAAAAATTACGAGGCCTAAGAAGCATGTTTTCAATTATAGCACAAAATTAGGAAGGAAGCTTAAAAACATGCAATTTACATGAATAAGTGTGAGAATAGTTAACAAAATCTACTCAATTCAGTACAAAATAAACCATAAAATAGTGGCTTATCAAATCTCCCTACACTTAAACATTAGCATGTCCTTATGCTAAGCTCAAGAGAACCAAAAGAGTGAAGAAAAAATGGTAGGACTTATGCAATACAACCTATCTAAATGCAAGCTCTACATGTGTCTAACCATATATGCACAATCAAGGGATAAATCAATCATATCAAAACACATTCACAATTGAATTGAGTTATTCAAAAGAGTTCACAACTTGCAAGATAAGCAATGATCAAAAACGGACATATGGAATTGAGCAATTGAACCCTCACCGGATATGTATATGTACTCTAATCGCTCAAGTGTTTAGGGTTAATTCACTCGAATCTCTTCTAATCATGCTTTCTAAAACTTTGTTCTTCATCTAACTAATCAACAAATATTTAGTGTACAAATGCAAATATCATGGGGCTTTTCAAGGTTGTAATGGGGCTAAAGTAAGGGTGACGATATATGTATGGCCAAGTGATCTATCATTTGAATCTTTGACTAACCTAAGTTCTCACTTAACATATACAGACACTCTATACAATTCTAAAATCAAGTTTAGCCACCCAAAATCTCACTTTTGCATATTTTCACACACTCATGTATCAATTCCAATTCCATCACATATGCATTGATCTTTTTATTGAACTTAACATTAGGGTAATTTTGTCCCCTATTTATCTATTTCTCTTTCTCTTTTTTCTTTTTTTTATATATATGAAAGCATAATATATCAATGTATATGGTTTCTATTATTTCACACGAGTATACACCCAAATTCTCAATATTTGTGAATAAAAATAAAACACATTCTCATTAACCAAAGTTCTCATATTTCCTCACACTTAGTTGACACACACTCACTATCTTAAGCTAACCAACGATTCAAATAGGACAATTAATTGTTTTGCCGCTTAAGACTAGTGATGCGGTAATATAAAGAACAAAAGGGGTTAAAAAGGCTCAAAGTGGCAAACAAAGGTAAATGAAATGGTAGGCTATTTGGGATAAGTGAGCTATAATCAAATGATGGCCTCAATCACATAATTGCATGAATATACACTAAATAATGGACACGTAGAATGGAACAACTCAAAGATTGCAATCATAGAGAAGAAAACACACAAGAATCAAAATCGTGGTTAAATAATGTAACCATATAATTAGGCTAAAAAACTCACAGGTTGTGTGTTTTTAGCTCAAAAACTATATTCCAAACTATATATATATACATCATGCAAGTTTGAAAAAAATTTTAACTCAAATTAATGTGAATCCTAATGCCCTTTTTAGAAAAAGAAACATTCCTTGAAAATTTTTCAAATTGACCAACATTTATTATATTATATATATACTAAATAATATGATGTGATTTTGAAAAGTTAAAAATTCCTAATTTAATCCTATTTTCAACCAAATTAATTTCTCATACGCAACGGGATAAACTAAGCTCAATTATGTGCATTTTTCTAATCACAACTATTAAACTAAAATACTGTGTATATATATATACTATCAAACTAGAAAGTGCAAAATAGAAATTTAAGGAATATACAAGCAAAAGTGTAACATGCAAAAAACTAAAAAGTACTCAAAACAACTAATCTATACAAGAATCCAAAAGTGCAATAAAGTAAAAATGCAAATACTGAAAATTAAACAAAAATAAAAGCAAAAGTGTCTGGAATGCTTCACCAAAATATAACTCTGCCGATTACGGCGACCTCCCCACACTTAAATGATAGCATCATCTCCGATGCTACAACTCAAGCTGGGTGAGAGGGTCAATGTCTGCAACTGGCTGAGGCTACGGCTCTGGCTGTGGCTCTGACTCCATAGAAGTCTACTGGTCAATAGGAGCCTGAGTCTGTGTAGGGGTCTCTGCCTGCTGAGCCTCCTCCTCCGCCTCAGACTGGTCGGAAGGAGTATCGGGCTTGGAGGAAATGTCGATGCCCAATGCTGTTATCATCCGTCTCAGTTGCTGATAACGTCACTTGTTGCGACGTTCTATCTGGTCCATGCGCTCGAAGAAGCGCTTCACAAGACGGTAGGTCGGCTGGGATGATGATGATGGTGTTGGCCTAGTGGATGCAGCTGGTGCTATTGAGGGTCCTCCTGATACTGAAGAAGAAGCTGGCTTAGATACTGCTACTATGGTAGCTCGGTCTCTACGCTGGGCTACTGGTCGGTCACCAACCCAAGTCCTCCACAGAATGACTTTCTCCTTGCTGTGGACTGCTGGTGGTGACTCATCTTCTGATAGCCAAGATACTCCAGCCCGGTGAGCAAGCTACGTGACTAAACACGGAAATGGAAGGTTGCCCCTGATATGGGCCCGCCACATGAATCGTCTGATGAGTCGGGGAAGGTACAGCTCATTCCCCTCAAGGACGCACCAGATTAGGACAAGCATATCAATCGGAATCTCGGTGAATTGAGTGCTAGGCATGACATAATGGGACAGGATCTGCTGCCACACCTTAGCCTCCTTCGTCAGATAATTAAACTTCATGCCCTTGGGATTCACTTTAGAGGAACCCATCTCCCAAGGGGCATTAGGCTGGGTAACCACACTATGTAGTGCATCATAATCAAAGGTCATGCTGTGCAACTCCTCCTCAGCCTTGTGGAAAGCATCCTTATCACTAATTTTAGGCTGACAGTAGAGGATCTCCTCAATATCCACCTCTATGACCATGACCTGCCTATCTCTGAGGTGAACTGAGTCATGGGTCGCTCTGAAGAAAATGTAATAGAACTCTCGGACCCAGGACTCATTCACTCTCACTCTGTCTAGGAAGGCCCAGCCCCTCTCCTCAATCCAGCGCTGAATATACTGCCTCAGATCGGAGGAGATAACTAGCTTCTTCTCCAGAATGAGCTTTCGCTGCTCAAAGTGCAGAAATCGGAGCTCACAATATAGATTGGTAAACTTCTCTGAGTTGGTAGGAGGCGTGGCTTGATCTACCTTCTCCTTCTCAGAAAGACGCTTCTCAGATAGACTAGAGATCGTTGGCTCAGTAGATGGCCGCGACCTCTTCCTTTTGCTGGAGGTGGCCTTAGCTTTCCCTTTACCTCTGTCGGACATCCTGAAAAATATAAATTACAGAATACAGAATATTAAGCAAAGCAGAGGAATGGGAAGCAAGTATATAAACAACAAACAGAAAATAGGAAACAGAAGGGTATTAAGGTACATTCATGAAGTGAGCCAAAGAAATAAATTCTTGGAATGCAAGAAAAATAGAATTCAGATATCAATCAGAAACACAATCCAAGAATTCATGCAATGATAGTAAAGATGCTTGTTTGTTAAGAAACAACAATTATCATGCCCGAAAGAATATAAAAGGGTTAGTTTGAAAAACTAAAAGAAAAGTTAGAAAGTCAATTAAAGTTAGAAAAGTGGGTTAAAAATCAATGGCATGATAATTATTGAACTTAACCAAAAACAGGATCAAAAAAAATTTTCAAAACAAGCATGCTCACATTCATGAAGACGATGCAAGTCATTGATGATGAAATATGTTATGCACTATAAACGTAAAAAGGGGTGAGATCATCATCAATGAGGTTGGTCACTAAATTTGTAAAGATTGGTGTAAAAGAATTGAAATATGCAATTGGTGTAACCAAAAAAGGGTTGAAAACAATTTTTTTATTTTAAAAGGTTTACACCAGTAGAAAGCACCAATTATTACAAACATAAGAACCTCAATTAAAAGGATACAAGTTCAAGTCAAATGGCAAAATTACAGAATTAGCTTCATTGGTCAAAAAAGGTGGAATTGAACTTGAACTAAGAAGCTGAAAAGGTTTTGACTTAAACTTGAAAGATTGAAATTACAAAAGAGATTTGCATTGACTTAGTTAATTAAGGTCCTATTTGACACAGAAATCTGTCAAATATTTCCTTGATTCTGTCAATCACAAATACACATGAAAGGGAACCAAAAGAAATGCGAAAATGCTGACCGAATGAATCATGAATTGAACTTGGCCATAACAAAATGTACCAAGGTAAAGGAGCACCAAATTCAATTCATAATTTGCAACTTAATAGCATAAAAATTTTTGAAAATTTCGGCAGCATCTTGGCAGTAAATTGGACATTTCCGGATATAAACAAGCAGCAAAACTCAGCCCATATGAATTCAAAACAATTCAGACAAAATCAGTAACCATAATTTCATATGAACTAAGGTGCATATTCAAACATGAGCAGCTATTTCAATCCATATGAACTTAGGATAGATTTAAACAAGAGCTAAACACAATAAACTCCTATAAATTGGCATTATTAAGTAGAATAGCATCAAACAACAGTAGCACCCAAAATTAGCAACAACAGCAACATGTAAAATATCACAGAATATCAACATCATTATCACTCAACAAAGCAAATGAAAATCAGCCATTCTAGACAGCATTAGTAGCAAAAATCATACCTAAATCCACTAACCAAAATCTTAAAACTACCTAACCACCTAGAATAAACTAAACATGTATTTCTAACTAATCTAATTATACAGAAATTAAACAAAGCGAACTATACTACTTAAATAGAATATAAACAAAATACAGAAAGGAAAAAATAGGGGAAATCTAGAAGGGTTTTGGAAGCAGAAATGGAAACTGAAAGGGAGAGAAAAGCAGTGCCGACCCAGAGATGGCGGCTACTGATGGCGGTTGTGACAGCAGAACCGAGGCACTGAGCTCAAGGAGCAGGTTCTCCGAATCAGGGCAGCTGAGCGAAATGCAGTTGAGGTGGTGAGAAGCGGAGATGGAAGAGTAGCGGTGGTGGTCAGAGAAGACGCTGGCGCCAAGGGTGTGGCCGCAGCGGTGCTTGGTGGAGGCGGAGAAGGTGAAACGGCCGAGAAGGGAGACAGAGAAAAGAAGAAAGAAGAGAAGAGAGAAGGGAAGAGAGAGGTGGTCGGCGGCGGTTCGGGGTCGCCGGACTAGTGCAAGAGGTGGTGGTTGATGGAGGTTGATAGTGGTAGTTATGGAGGTTTTAGAGAGGAGAAGGGCAAAGAGACGTTAGAGGAAGAAAAGAGTGAAAAGGCACGCGAATGAGGCTAGAGCTCCTCACGACAGAGATTATCTCATTTAAATCGACGCATAGGTGTCACTCACGCGTGAGCATGGATGAGACAAAACAGGCATCGACGCGTACACGTCATCGACGTGAATGCGTGAAGGGAGAGAAAGGAAGGTGATGCGTACGCGTGGGGCGAAATTGTGCTAAATGCACACTTTTGGCACACTTGTCGTGCAACTCTCTGGAATTTGTACTGGGGCAACATTTAGGTACAACGCGTGCGCGTCGCTCAGGCCCACGCGTGGAAGGCCAAAAATAAAAATGACGCGTACGCGTCAGTGAGGCGCACGCATGGGTTGGGTTGTGTGCCTAGCACCCCACCCACATGGTTCCAACGCAACTCTCTGATTTTTTGTACCAGAGGTTGCAGCATTCAATATGACGCATGTGCGTCGGCCATGCGCACGTGTGGGACACACATTTTTTTTTTGAACCAACAAGCTATCAAATTAATGGCAAATATTATTAAACAGGTGAAACCGTAACTTAAACCAAATAAACCCAACTAAAATTAAAGATTCAACTTATTACCAATATAAATAAAAGATAAAATATGAAGAATTTATCATGGTGGGGTGTCTCCCACCTAGCACTTTTAGTTAAAGTCCTTAAGTTGGACATTTGGTGAGCTTCTTGTCATGGTGGCTTGTGCTTGAACTCATATTGAAACTTCCACCAACGCTTGGATTTCCAATAAGCTACAACATTTCCAAGTGAATTCACCAAGCCTTGATGAAGTTCTTCACAAGCTTTAAGCTCCCAAAGTTGATCCTCTTGTATGTCGGGTGTAAGAACCCGCGTCTTCATGCAAAACCGTTTTAATAAAATGATTTAGTGCCCGGAATAGATTCAAAATTTAGAGGTTTTAATTTGAAAATAAAAATGTAAAATTTGATTTCAGTGAATTTTTCTGAGTTGGAAAATATATTTCTTTCGAAGGGTTTTTGTAAAAATGCGTACTGCCGCTTAAGTCGGCAGTACCGGCTCTGGTCTGTCCAGTACTGCATATTTTGGAAAATAATATTTAGAAAATTAAGTTGTTGTTTTGAAAGGATAAAAATAATTTAGAATCGAAGACCGGACACTAATTTTAAAGGTTTTGGCCCAAAGTGGGCCAAACAGACAAAAACCGCTAATGGGTTGGATCGGGCCCAAGTTCGGCCCAAGTCCCACTTATATATACCTCCTTTAATGAGCTTTCAGCTCATTTTTCATTAAAGAGAGAGAGAGAGCTCGGTTATGAGAGAAGAGAGAAGAGAAACCATGGGAGCACTATTCACCTCCATCATCCGGGAGCCATAACTTGAGCTACAGACCTCCGATTGATGAGCCGTTTGTGGCCACGTGAAGATCTCATCAAGTTCTATGTTTTTATCTAAGAAAATCTGGTAAGATCTCATGTCTCCACTCCCAGTTTTGTGCCCTAAGTTCTGTGCATTTTCATGTTTGGTTTTTGAGCAAGTTTTGTGATTTTGGTTGTTTAGGTGATCTCTAGTAGCGGTTAAATGTTAGATTTTACTCCTAATCTCATTGGATAAGGTAAGGTTCTACTAAACCCTTGTGTTTAGTTATTTTGTGTATCTTAGATTTTGATTTGGTATATATATGTGATGTTAGATTGAGTTTTGGTATTTGTTGGAGTTGGTTGAGGCTTTGGATCGAGCTTGGTGGCTTCGTTTTGATGTTTGGGATGTTTTGAGAATCGGTCAATGTATGATTTCGATTTTCTTTATGTAATATGTAATGTTCATGGACACTTAGGCTAGTGGTCATAGGATAGGATTGAATTAGATTTATGGTTGTTTGAATTAATATTGTGGTGTATGCATGTTGATGGGGATTGAAGAAATTGTATATGTTGAAGTGAGATTGATGTTAATTGATGATTGATATTGAATATTGTGGTTAATGAGGATTGTTGGAAATTATTGGTGTTAATGAAATATTATGATGTGAGTTGATGTTGATGAGAGTGCATGTTGATAATGAATGCTAATATTGACGTTATTTGATGATTATTATTGAAGGATGGGAGTTTTACGAAGATTTGTGCGATTGTTGATGTTGTTGATGGTTGATGATGATTATGAGTAGTGTTTATGATTGTTTTGGACGTTGATGATTATTTTGATTATTGGTTATTGTGGTTCATGTTAAAATTAAGTGAGTGAGGTAGTTTGATGATTTGAATGGATTGGATGATGATAATAGAATAAAGGAATTTGTATTTGTAGCATTGATTAATGTTGAAAATTTGAATGGTGGTATTAAGGGAATGTGATGTGATATTAGATTGGATTTTTGAGTTGTTGAATGGTATTAAGGGATTGTTGAAGTAGTGTTTGTATGAATTTTGGGATGTTTTGGTATGGTTGATATGTGATTGAATTGATATTGGATTGAGTTTTGGTTAAGATTGAGTTTTTGAGATTTTGTATAAAAATAGATTTTTGGTGAACTTTGACGGATCATAACTCTTGCCTCGATTTTCAAAATTTGTTGAATTTGAATTAGAATTAAATATTATTGAAAACCCTTCGATTTGATATACAGTTTGTAAAATTTGGAATTTTGTAGAGAAAGTTATGATCATTCAAAGTTGGTGTTGAAAAACTGAAATTCTGCAAGGTTGCAGAATTTCAAGATTTTCTGATATCTGCAGACGCACAGCCTTGTGCGAATGCATAACTCTGTGAAAATCATGATCTGTGCAGACGCACAGACTTGTGCGTATGCACACGCAGAGGCAGGCATTCTGCTTGCAGCGGTAGCACCGCTTGTGCGTGCACGCATCAAGGAGAAATTGCAACCTGTCCGTACGCCCAGACCTGTGCGCACACACAAGTTGGGAAGGCCAGTCTGTTGGGGGCGCTAGCACACCTTGTGCGAGCGCACATACCTTATAAAATTTTGTACCTGTGCGTACGCACACCCCTGTGCGGACGCACACGCCCTGTTTCATAAATTTAAACTTTGTTTTCAACTATTTCACCTTCCCAATAAAGTTGTAAGCTTCTATAACACCATTTAAGGCCTTTGGGCTCTATTTGAGTTTGGGAATATGGAAAATAAGCTAAGGGTTTTATTTGATGTTTATTTTGAAAAGTTAGCAAACGAAGGCTTAGGTTTCTGGCATTTTGGAGATAAGTTTGGTTGAGAGAGAAGGAAGGGTAGTGAACTTGGTGATTGTTGGTAATGAATTGAGAAGATGTTGAACTAATGAGTTTGGAATGGAATTAAGAACCAATGATGGCTAGTATGAGCTGATGGATATGGAAGGAAAGTGTGCAGGGCCTATATCCCTGACGTAGCAGATTTCTCTGCTGCATGAGTAGATGTTGTTGAAAGATATTTGAGATGAGAAATGGTGATGACGGTGATGATTTGAGGTTGATGGATAGTGGTTTAGATGAGTCGAGGACTCGAAGTTGTAGTGATGAATTGATGGTTTATATGGAAGTGTGTGGGGCCTATATCCCTAGCGTAGCAGAATGTGTTGCTGCATGACTAGTTGTTGTTGAGAGTGTGCAGAGCCTATATTTCTGGCGTGGCAGATGGTTCTGTCGCATGATTTGTTGCATGTTGAGAGTGTGCGGAGATATGCAGATTGTTCTGCTACATGAATTGTTTGTAGACGGTTCCTTCTCTGTTGCAGGAAGTGTGCGGGGCCTATATCCCTGACATAGTAGACTCCCTACTGCAGGAGTGTGCAGGGCACTATATCTCTAATGCAGCAGACTGCTGCTGTATGAGTGTGCAGGAAACTATATCTCTGACGTGGCAGCAGATAAGGCTACATCTGGAAGGATGTATCGGGTTGGCATTTATGGACCAACAAGTAATATCACAAGCCAATAGGATAGACATTCATCATATGAATTTCTTATGTGCTTATTTGCTTTGACTACTTGAGTTTGCCTAATTGTATAATATGTATACTTGCTACTTGAATTACTTGTATATACTTGAATATTATCTGTGTTTTACTTGTTTGCATTAATTGTGATTGTCTGGTGCTTATGAGGTTAGGTAGGCGGTGGCGATGAGATCACACTGAGGTTAGGGTGGCGAAGGTTGTGGGATACAGCGGTGTGATTAGTATTAGTTAGAATCCCCCTAAGTTTAGATAACCCAGTTTATGATTTAAGTTCTTTATATATTTATTTATTTTGTTCTAAGCTTGAATATCCGTATGTGATGTCAAGTTCTAGGATTGCCTTCGGCGTCCCGGAGCCTTACACCTTACACCATTGTGCACTGTTACCATACTGAGAACCTCTGGTTCTCATTCCATACTTTGTTGTTATTTTTCAGATGCAGATCGTAATCTACTTTAGTGAGATTGCGGATATGGTGACAGAGCGGAGTATGGTTCCTCCTTAGTTTAATTTATATTACTTGTTATAGTTACTCTCACATTTTTTTTTGTTTTATCTTTATGGCCTTAGAGGCTCATTTGAGAGATAGGTTGTATAAGCTGTTTTAATTCTAAAACTATGTATCTTTCTATTTTTAACTAGTCGGCTTAAACTCCGCAAGCTGCGGCTAGTTTCTCTATGATTATTATATTCTTATATTTATATATGTTTTATTATCTTATACCTATAATTTGTATTTTATGCGTTTAGTTACCGTGTGCGAACGCTTCACGTATGTAATTCCGTATTATGCGACTTTGAGCTTTAATCCTTCATCGGGCTTCTAGAATATATTATTTCCTTCTACAACTGTCGTAACCTCTGATTAACCTTTGCTTTACGGCTAGAGATAAAGCTTAAGATAATTGGGGTGTTACACCGGGATCTCAAATCTTGTTTTTACACCCGTCTTTAAGTGGATCATCATTGTTCCAACCGGGTGGCAAGAAATACGAATTCTCAATGAAGTACTAAACTCTTCTCTTAGATCCAACTAATTTATCACAAGTCCAACCCTTGCATCTAGCTCATGAAATCTCAACCTTGATGAGTCTTGATTTGCAATTCTAACCACTAAACATCATTCTCTTACGCTTCATTCCACAAAACCTCCTAAGTTGACCATCCGTTTCAAGCTTACCATACTCAAGTGGGACAATAAAGCTAAGAGAGATAAGTTTTACCCACTCAAATCAAGGAGTAGACAGCAACCTAGGTAGAGAAGTCTCCAACGATCTTGACAAAGCATATTCAACTCCCGTCCAACCTTGCCGAAGGACTTTCACCTTTTGAAAAGATTCTTCACTTTCAAGCTCTTCCTCACCGAATTCATCCAACTCTTCTGTGTCACTGAAATCATAAATATGAGATTGAGAGAAATCTACCTCAACCTTGCTTTCAATTTCATCGGGAGAAGGTTCTTTAAACTCAAGGGGTTCACTTGTGGATACAAATTCATTACTAGGATGGCTTGATTCAGGATCATCATCACTAAGGGAACTTGCCTCTTGATCTATCCCATCCAATTCTTCATAGGGAACATGCCTTGGAGGTTGTGCACTACCCTCCTCAACATTAATTTCAAGCTTCTTGGAGGAATACTCTACAACTGTAGATTTCCATGGAGGTTCAGCATCTCCTAAGTCTTCAACTACTTCTTCCTCTTCAACAATTACGGCTTCCTCCAATTGTTCCAATACAAAGTCACATTCCTTATTTTTCACTGGAGTTTCTAATCTCTCCTTCATGCTACGCTCCTCATTAGATTCTCCCACATGCATCCATGGGGGTACTTTGAGTGCCAAAGCGTAGGGATGCCAAATTATCTACTACCTCGGTCAAGGTAGCTGTGAACTCTAGTGTCATCCGCTGCATCTCTCTTTGCCCTTGAAGAACAAGACCAAGGGTGTCATCCATTGAGAGTGGAGTGGATATGAGGGTTCATTGCTTGGGAGGAAGGGTTCATGATATGAAGGTGGTTCGTCTTGATAGGGATATGGGGATGGTGTATATTGAGGTGGTTCTAGGAAGTAATTGGGTTGGAATTATGGTGGTTCTATGTATGGTTCATATGGCTCATAAGGTGGTTGGTATGGTGGATATGGTTAGGGTCAAATGGAAGTGTTTGATTGTAAGAAGTTGTGAGTTTGGTGGTTGAGGACTATATTGAGGAGGGGGTTCATAGGTATATGGTGGTGGTTGTTGATTGTCACAAAGAGGTCCACCATAACCATTGTCTTGGTATGCATCATAGAATGGTTGTTGCTCATAGTACATTGGAGGAGGTTGTTACCAAGAGGGTTGATCAAATCTTTGTGGCTCCTCCCATCTTTGATTGTCCCATCCTTGATGCAAGCCTTCATTGTAACTTTCATTCCCTATAACATAATTTTTGAACCAAACTCATAGCCAAAGGGGTGAGAATTCATAGTAACAAGAGAAAATAAACACAAAAACTAATAAGAAATAATGAAAATAAACTCCTAAAACTAGAAACAACTAACAAAGAATCAAAAGGCAAACAAATTCACAATATTCACAATAACCAATAATAAGACACACATTTGCAATTCCCCAGCAACGGTGCCAAAAACTTGACGGAGGAAAAATATTGGTAAAGATTTTTACAAAAATATCGTGTTGCAAGTATAGTTCTAAACCGACAATTAAACCTCAATCAACGTTTAGGTTGTTTGTCACAAATACAAACCTAATAAAATTAACTGAAGTATTCAAACCTCGGATCGTCTCTCAAGGAATTGTAGGGAAGTGTAGTTTATTATTGGTTATGGGAAAGTATATTTTTGGGGGTTTTGAAATAAGGAACAAGAAAGTAAAATGGCAAGAAAATAAACTAATAACTAAGAAAGGTCTTAGCGAGGATTGAGAATTGGAATTCCTATCCTCATTATCATCATTAATTGTGATGGAAATTGCCTTTTGCTTTCACTTAGTCAACCTTTAACAATGAAGGAAAGTCAAGTAAGCAAAATCTACTTAACTTCACAAGTCATAATCAAAGACTAGATTTAGTGAAGTTTAAGCCAACTAGCAATTTTCAATCACCAATCAACAAAAGAATTTGGATAACTCAAGGGTCTCTTATTGATCAATCCAAGTTAAAAACATAAAAATCTAATATAAAACCCAACCAAATATTTTATCAAACACTTGGAAGGTATAAAATAAAAACATAGAACTAACAAGACATAGCAAAATCTAAGACTAACAATTGCAAGAGGAAACAATAACCACAAATTAAAGAAAGCAATCATAAATATAAAAACATAAATTGCATTAATATGGAATAAAGGAAACAAGAAGAATTCATAAACTAAGTTGGCAACATAAAGAAATCAACAAGAGGAGTAGATAAACTAAAGTACTAGAACAAATAAAAGTATAAGAAAACTAAATTAAAGCAAGGTAGAAATTTGAATTTGAGAAGGAACAAGACTAAAAACCCTAAAACCTAGAGAGATGAGAGAGACTCTCTTTCTAGAAACCTACATCTAAACCTAATAATTGTGAATGAATGAAAAGTGAATGATCGATGCCCCGATTCGTTCCACTCTGCAGCCTCTTGTCTAAGTTTTCGGGCCTGAAACTGGGTCAAAAGCAGCCCAAAAATCGACCCAGCGTTTTCTCGTAACAGAGGCACATGACGCTTGTCACGCGTACGCGTCGCTGAACGAATTCCTGGTCACGCGTACGCATTATCCACGCGGACGCATCGCTTTCCTGCTGCACCGATCACGCGTACGCGTCGTCCAAGCGTACGCGTCACTACCAGCTTCTTAAATTCCCAATTTCTTGCGTTCCTTCCACTTTTGCATGTTCCTTTCCATCCTCTAAGCCATTTCTGCCCTATAAACTCTGAAAACACTTAACAAACATATCACGGCATCGAATGGTAATAAGATAGGGTTAAAAATTTGTGATTTTAAGGCCCAAGAAGCATGTTTTCAATCATAGCACAAAATTAGGAAGGAAACTCAAAAACATGCAATTTACATGAATAAGTGTGAGAATAGTTGACAAAATTCACTCAATTCAGTACAAAATAAACCATAAAATAGTGGCTCATCAGGTAGCAATAAGGTCATCCTGCACGGAAAACTTCACACAGAGATGAATTGTAGATACTATAGTACCAAACTTATTTAAAAATGGTTGGCCAAGTATTAGATTATAAGGGCTGAAACAATCAACCACTAAATACTGAACGTCAGAAGTTTTAGATAAAGGACGCTCACCCAATTTGGTTTGTAACCACACAGATCCCAATACGGGAACACGTTTACCTGAGAAGTCGACCAGGTCACCTGTATATGGCTAGAGTATGTTATCACTTAGTTTCATTTTCTGGAAAGTGGAATAGACTAGAACATCTACACTGCTTCTAGGGTCTAGCAATACTTTGCGTACAAAAAGGTCCCCAAGCTGAATAGAGATTACCACTGGATCATCCAGATTGAAAATTTTTGTATTGAGATCAGATGCTTGAAATGTCATTTGTGGGAAACAGAAGGGTGCTCAGACATCATTGAAGGTGCCTTCTACTGATAACATAGCTCGGTATGAGCGTTTACGTGCTGAGCTTATTGCTCCTCCACCTGCAAAACCTCCAGAAATACAGTTAATCACCCCCCGGGGTTGGTCAGGGTAGGTCGAAGTAGCTTTTTCTTTGTCTCGGGAGTGTTTCCCTGCCGAGGTGTGGTCAGCAAAGGATGGGGTATGCCGTTGTATGTGGCCACCGATATACTTGTCTAAACGACCTTGCCGAACTAATCGTTCTAGTAGGTCCTTAGCAAATATGCATTCATCAGTAGTATATCTGTGCTTCTGGTGGAAGGTGCAATATTTTGGTTTATCTACATTTTTCGCATCTGGATAACTGCCGGCCTTTCGAGGAGGTTTGATCAGCTTGGAATTGAGGATCTCCTTGATGATGTCATCCCTCTTTGTATTAAACTGAGTATATGAATCATAGCGAGGGGTTACTTTAAAAGTCTTCTTGCTGTCTCGAGCTCTATCCTCGTCTTTGTTGTACTGGGGCTTATCTACTTTCCGAGCTTGTCGAAATTTCTAGATGTCTATTTGTCCTTTAGCCTTTTCGCGGAACTCGGCAAGAGTCTTTAGTTTGGCAACTACGATTGCTTCTTGAAATTTGTCTGGTCGAAGTCCACTTTTGATGGCGTACATATGCACCTCGGGGTGAATGTCTGGTATGCTCATGGCCACTTTTGTGAAACGAGTAAAGTAGTCCTTCAGACTTTCGTTCTGACCTTGTTTGATTGTGTTCAGATAGTCGGAATCATGTAAGTAGATAGAAGATACAACAAAATAATCCTAGAAAAGCTTAGCTAATTCCTGAAAACGAGAAATAGAATCTACAGGCAAAGAACAAAACAAGTCAAGTGCAGGACCATCTAAAAAAGTGAAAAAACAATGGCATAAAACAGAGTCAGAGGCACCATTTACTATCATTAGAGATCGAAACTTTTTTATGTGCTTCTTCGGGTCCCCTAACCTATCGTAAGTGGTTAAGATTGTTGGTAAAGTAAATCTCCTAGTCATTTGGAAATTCATAATGTCAACCGTGAATGGTCCTACAAAGTTATCGGGCTCAGTGCCCTCATTCTCTGGTCGAGCTTCTTTGTTCCGGGAAGGCCGAGCTTTTTCGTTCCGAGCAGTTTCGGAGACGTGTGATGGGTTGAATTCGTGTTCTGCCTCCTCTGTTCGCTCATTACGATCACCATTGTTTTCAATCCGAGCATTAGTTAACTTGGCGATGTGGTTCGCCATCCTTTGATTTTTCTCCTCCATACGTTGATTTGCTTGTTGCAGCTCAGTTACCATCCAAAGGAGTTTGGAAGGTGTTGGGGAGGTAGATTAGCCATGAATGGAATTCGGAAATTTTGAGGCCAAAAATGGAAAAGAGAGTTGTATCTCGGGCCCCACGGTGAGCACCAATTGTTCTTGAGTGAATAATCTGGTTATAACTCGGCTCCTGTCATCTAGCACTGAGCTATTGTTCTTGATGCCGAGCTAAGAACTTGGAGGTCTGAGCTCCTTGTCAAAGAGGTATATCATGTCGTAGAGAAAACAAAAAAGGGAGTGTACCTGTAAAAGGCATTCTGATGCTTAAGTGAGTATTGTGTATTCAATGTATGCTTAATTATTGAAAAGCGTCTTACCTTCCCTTTTTATAGGGTGAAATATCCGATGATTACATTTTGAAAGTTCTTCTTAGAGAATAATGTCAGATGGAGACGTTTTTCATTCAGACAATCGTTTTATCAGTTACCAATTTTGTAATGTAGATTGCCGAATTATACCGTTTAAGTCGATTTATAATGTTCGCTTAGGTCGATATATAACGTCCATATCAAATTGTATTTGTCAATATTTAAATTTGAGTTTATATTTTCACATAAAAAGATATCTTTGGCCATTTGATTAACCAAGTTAATTTAAAAGGAAAAAAAATTATAGTAATTTAAAATTTGTGTTCTGTGGTTTGGTCTGATTTTCCGGAGGGAAATCATTTTGGTGGACGACCTCTGACATTTTGGTCCGTTCACTTTAATGATGGTAGATAGTGGAATTATAGCGTACATAATTGGAAGAATTTTGCGCAGTTTCAATCTTATTATAATAATGCAAACAGAAGCCATTGATATGAGAGAGCCAAGGTTTCCAAAAGCACAAACAGCAACATGATTATAAAATTAGAAAAATTAGTCAGTAGTGGTCTTTCAAGTTTTACGGTTTTTGGGTCAAGACTGGTACACAATATTTTTGGCCCATTCTATCACGTTTTTATTAATTCGTTTTCTGAGGACCCCGTCCATTATCATATATTCTTGGGCTAGATTGCGATATACGATACCCCAATTATGAGTGTCAACCCAATTATGAATTTAAAAATAAACTACAAAAATTATGTCTTCTCGCAGGTTTTTGTATTATACAATTTTTATTGGAAATTAACTTTTAATTAGTTAACATTAATCAATTTTTAGATTTAGGTTTATAGTTTAGAATTCAAAATTAAAAAATTTTTTGTTTAAGGTCTAGATTTAAATTACACAAAATAATTTCAAAAATATATCTGATGTTGACCAATAAAAGTTGGTTACTTACTATTCCTCTTTTCATTAATTAGGATTATATTTTTAGTTTAGTTGGTTTAATTTCGCATTTTATCTAACATGTATCAGGTTAATTTGGTAAAATTTCTATTTTTCATAGGTGGCTTAATAGAGCTTGCTTTTAGAAAATAACTTTTTAAAATAATTTTTATTAAGTACAAATAATAATAATTATATGTAACAAAATAGTTTTAAAATTTAAAATATATTATTTTTTTTAGTTACCTACGATATTTCCCAATCCGATAAATCAAGGACTAATTCTTTGCAGAATTCCATTTAAGAAAACTAATTTTGCAAAATACCTTCTTAAATGCTTTAAAAAATATTCCTAACTTTGTAAAACCATAAATATAAATATACAAATTTTTTTATTTATTTTTTTACTAAAAATAAGGAAATTCGAATCCACGACCTCATAGATAAATATGAAGAGACTATATCATTTGAATTATAACTTACGTTTGTTTTTTTTTTGTGATTTTGAGAAACATAAACATCTCTAAAGTTGGCTTGAACTATAATTCTGACCAATAAATTATGCTGATCAAATACATAAATAAACGTACAACTAAACAACGAAGATAAAAGAAAAAATACACATAGAAATTACACGTCAAATATTTCCTTATGATTTAAACTAGCATGCATCCCAAGGAAAAAAAAAATTCATAATTGGGACGTATGCGTGAATTTTCAAAATATGATATATTTTTTTTTTTGTATTTTCCAAAATATAAAAGGACGATTTTTTAAAAAGTCAATCAGTAGGAATCATTTGTGTTTTTACAAAAATAAAAATAAAAAAGAGTAATATGGTCGAAGACAATCTGTATTTCTTCGAAAAAAAATATATTAAAAAGCATGCGTTTTTCAAAAAATAAAAAAATCATCGAAGTCGATTTGTGTTTTTTTGAAAAATAAAAAATAAAATAATATAATCACTAAATACGATCTGTATTTTGACAAAGAAAAAAAAAAAGGATAATCGACCGTAACAATTTCTACTTTCTCTATTTCATCACTTTACTTTTCTTCTACTATATTGGTGCTAATCACCAATCTCAGCATCATATAAAAAATAAACTGGCATTCCAACAGGGGCTAGTTTTAAATCTTTAGATATCAATATAATTTTTATTTTATTTATTTAATATTAGTAGAATTAGTGGGATGAGTTGGTATTGTGAGAGAGAGCAAAGCAATTTTATAACCTCTAATAGACAATTTGATTGAGGTATCAGTGTAAAGCAGTTCAGAGATTATGAGAGAGAGACTAAGAGAGACTAAGTAGTCTATCAGTGTAAACTAGTTGAGAGATTAGTTCCTTCTCACATTATTAAAAATAAAATAAAATAAAAAATAAAAAATTACTTACTACTTTTTACGTCAGTTTACTACTACATATCCTCGTAATGCTATTTTTTTTACATGAAATTGATGATTGTCCAAAGATTTTAAGGAATGAAAATAAAGAAATGTTAAAAAATAATGAGAATTTATTATTTTTAATTATTAATTAATTATTAATATTTAAAATATAAGTTAAAGTATATTATTAAATTATTAAACTAAAAAAATTAAATTATATATTAACTAAAAATAATAATAAATTTTGATAACTTTTTACCATTTTTCGTAAAGATATTTTCGTTGCTATCAAATTATCATTGTTAATTCCCTTAATTTGAAGATGCCAAGTTCACATAAGCGGAAAAGATAATTAATAGTGTCCAACCTATAATCTTTCTCTTTCACATGCTTGGACATTTTCATCATGGTACGTTGTCTAGTTGGCACTTTGTTCAATTTTAATTTCTAACACCGTAGAAGAAAATGCAGGTTAGTTGAATATTGACCGTTCTTGTCCCCTGGTCTCCCAAAATCCTTTGAATTTTTTAAGGTCCAATTAACTGCCTTAAAATATTTTTCTAGAGGCTACTATATATTGGATGCTGATATTTTTGAATGTATATAAGTCAACTCTTTTATATGTGCATACTAGCTAGAATTTGATAGCCATGTATATCTAGGGTATACATTTTTCTTTTCTTTTAAAGTAAAATATATATATATGACATTATTTTCAGAAAATAAATAACTTTAAGAAATGACACAATAATGATACAACAAACCTATTCGAATAAAGGATAAATAGCTTATATATGAATAGTAGCAGGTTAGTATAAATATTTAGATTAATTAAAAATAAATATTCGAAATAAAATACTATCACTAGTATTATATTTAAGATCAATGTAATATTAAAAAGTCAAATTTTTTAATCAATATCAATTATTCTTTTTAAAATTATTTTATTTATTTTAAATTTTAGATTTAAATTATATATTTTTAATTTTAAATCTTAAATTAAAAAACAAAACTCTAAAGTAAACTAATGTCAGTGTTCCGAGGGTTACCTGAAACTAAAGGTTGATCTCGGATGAGATCTCCTGATGAGGTCGGAGCGGTTGTGTCCGACTTGCTAAACATGCCTCAAATCAAGCTTATAGAATTTATGAAACCCAAACTCTATCTGATTCATCCTCTCGCTTTAATTTCCAAGAAAGTATAAAGAAATTGCATCCTATTGTTGTGTTTTTGATGTTCTTAGAATAAAAACGTGCAACTACTTATGAACATCGTGTACTTTGATCTGAGTCAGAGCATAACTCATACATTATACGTGCCTTGCTTTACATTATACATGTAATTTAGTTTATTTTTAATATATATTAAAAAATGAATTTTTTATTTTTTAATTATTTA
>NC_029776.3:32932677-32965709 GCF_000817695.3 Arachis duranensis | reverse complement strand
ATTAAATATTTTTAAGTTTCTAATAAATCAAACATAGAACGTAATCTAAATTATAATTTAAATAAAACTGAAGAAATAATCTAAATACAAACATAAATTTTTTGTTAAAAGATCTTAACCCAAAAATAAAAATGACTGCCCAATCGGGAGAACCCATTCTTTAACACTATCCATCGAAGTCCGCAATTTAAACAGTGTGAATTAGACGAATTTTTCATTATGACAATTTTAAATTTTCAGTTTAATCTATTTTTTTTAACGAATTATGTAGATCGAGCGAATTTCGACCTGTTTACCACTCTAAATATGACCTCTAACTACATTGACTATATATGGTTTTATTTCAATGTTTCGGGAGTACGTATACGCTAAGGAAAGACCCCAAATATGCCTCTTTAATTAGACTTTAATTCCCATTGACCAAGTCTAGGGACCAAGTGACCAACGACTTGACGCAAGTACTTCACGAGTTACTTTAATTATTTACAGTATAGTAACACACCCTTGATTTAACCAGTGAGTTAATAAACACTGATTACAAATCATCTTTATTTAAATTTTATAAATTGTTCTACATAAATCCCACAAAATCTGATATTATCAGTAACTCCATATAAATACACAATGGTTTATAATGCCATAAAAATTACAAGCTAAATTTATACTTACAATCAAATAGATTTACTTCTATAATCAACATTAAGAAACAATATAATCAAATAAAAAATATAAAAAATCAACTTTTATAATTTAGGATGTAAAATTAAAAATTTATGATTTAAAATTTAAAATTTAAAATAATTTTTTTTTACAAATTAATTAATATTAGTTAAAAAAATTAATTACTTAATATTACCTAATAAAATAAGACTCATGAATATGAGAAGTACCTATTGTATCATACTTATACTTATTAAAAATAAAATTAATAATGATTTTATATTCAAATTGTGAAGAGTTAAATTGATGTTTTAAAAAATTTAGTCATGTTATATAAATATTACACTGTTATGTGTTATTTAAAATTGCCAAGTCAATTTTTTTTATGACAAAAAACGTCAGAAAAAATAAATTGAAGCACGAGTCAAAATTTTAAAATATAATTTGAGTCAATTAAAAATTTAAAAATTAAATTACGTCGGAATCAAATTTCAAAATCATTTTAAGTATTAACTCTCGAATAGCAAGGTACAAGAATTCATACAAAAGATTAACTACAAAGTAGATTAGTAAAATACATTTCAGCATCTCCACACCTAACAAGCATATCATTCAATCCTTATTTCTATAGATATTTAATCTCTTGTAATAAATGGCCAACCTAGAGATCATTGTCTTCTAAGTTTTAAAGCAGAATTCATCCCCATACAGCGAATAGTTACACTTATTGTTCCGTTCGATATTATGCTATCAAAAACCAATGATTACATTAATACTTAAAAATTAAAAAGTGTCACTGTGCCGGTTGGACGGCTAATACTGTATGTTTTATGATTTAGCAAAGATTAATTATTCGTGGGATTTTCAAACTTGCACAACTTGCAATTTTTTTTATTTATTTTTTAAGTCCTGAATTAAATGTTCATCTACCAATCTCATTCATTCACTACTCAAATTAAAAAATTATTTTTTAACATTAAAATTTAAAAGCTAATTCTTGTATAATACAATAATTTTTTAATATAAGACAATATAATCCTATTATTATGCAGATTTTTAACAAATCTAAATTAGTTCGATATTTAATTATCTGATAGCAAAATTTACTCTTTTATAAAGATTTTAATTTTTTAATTGTGCATCAAAGAGTCTTGTTAAATTAATGATGAAAAAAAAGAATGTAAAAATAAAAAATAAAAATTACAAAACTTGGAATGAAAAAAGTGCACGAGAAACAAAGTAAACGACTAAATTCAAATTTAAAGAAAGCAATAAGTCGCCTTTAACATGATCAAAGGACTTTAAAATTTGAATACATTGAAATAAAAAAAAAGACTTTGTAGAGAAAATAAATTACTAAAAAAAATTTGCAAGAGTGATATAAAAATAAAATGAAAAGATTGTAAAAGGAACCTTACAGAGTAAAGAACTTTGAGCAAGATAAAAAAGTCTCTCTGGAAATGTGATATTGCGAGAGCTTTTTCTGAAAATAAATTTCAACTCCAATTTTTTCTGGGCTATGTCTATTTATAGCCATTTTCAACCAATCAAAATTCGTTCACGTGCTCCACATACAAAAAAATCAAACATAATTGTTTCTGCCACGATGATAGTGTGATAACCATCTTCAACTACCTTAATTACTGGCCTTGTTGCTTTGATCACAAATTCTCATTATGCATCTTCGATCAACCTAACTTACTCATCGATGATTTCTCTTTGATCACTTTGAGAACCTCTTCGTCATAATCTAGAAAAATATCTCAATTTGTTCATTATTGAATCCAAATTATTTTAGCTAACAAATCACCCCCCTTAAATTGACGATTCATTTCTTGAAACAAAGGATGTGTCAATTCAATAAAACTTCCCTTCTCTTTTATTTTAAAACATTAAGGAAACAAAATTCAAACCTAAAATGTTTAGGATCTCCAAATGACACCAAATTTTGGAAACCGCTTCATTTTTTCATATCCATTAAATGTGCGTCCCATCATGTACACTTTTTCATTCAATCCAAACGTTTAACCTCTTTCCAATTAAACCCTTTCAATATCTTTTATAAATACTTTACCGTACTAAACCATTAAACTTTTTCAGAAACTTCTCCATTACACAATCTTGTATTCTTATCAATCATCATATCACTTCACCTTTTCTGGGTTATCCCTGTAAGAAAGAATCTCCTCTTTTGCAAATCTCTCACCGTTCATAAGATTCAGTTTTACCAATTCTTCTTCATCAAAGTATTTTTATTCATCCATCAAATACGTTCATGTTATCATTTAGGTGCATCTGTATTTCATTTCACTCATATTATTATTCTGAATTTTTCAGAACCTTCATGGCTACCAGCAGCAACCCTTCTCCTTCTATGAAAGGAAATGAAACAGTAAAAGAAAATTCATACATGAACCTCCAAATCATAGCTCAAGACCTTAATACCATTATTGAAGATCCTGTTGATGCCGCCAATGCACAAAAAATTCTTTTTCCCTTCACAGTTGATAACCAAATATATTGTTTTCTTAGCCCTCTGCTTCCACCTTTTAAATTTGATCAAGTTCTTTCCTTCTTCTCTTCTCTCTCTGACCAGGAATTATTGATAAAGAAGGACATGTATATGACCATTTTCGATAATCATACCAAAGAGTTTGGAAATAACTTTAAGACTTCTTCAAAAGTGTCAATTGTATAGTTTGGTTTAAAAGGGTCGAACGAGAAAAGAAAGATTTCTAGGGTTGGTGTGGTATATACGACCTATTTCGATTATCTCAGTACCAACTCACCACTTACCATTAGATGATTGGACCTACCTTATATTTCTAGAGTCGATAGACTAACAATCTACATTTGCCATGTGGGATGGTCGAACAAACCCTTTTCGAAGTGGATGCTATCACAGAATTACCCCCTTCTGGAATCGATATTTTTCCAAACAGGAACCAAAAAATAAATACGAAATCAATTGGAAAAAGCCATCCTATGGGGAGTTCATAAAAAATAACATGGGTCAAGGAAACGATCTCGTTTTCTATGATGAACATGTGACTTTCTTATGCTTTTGGTTGAATGATGTAGCATTTTACTCTCGAAGTGTCACTATGAAAAGACTTTATCAACCTCTCGCTGCTTTGATTCATGAAAGTGAGTCGACCTTATGTCTTTTTAAATTAATCTAGGGTAATTTGTATGATGATTTTGGCCTATAGTCACAAGTCTTCAAAATCGATCTTCTCTTAGTGCTGAAGGAGCACTTTGGCTTCTTCAATTGTGGTTAAATGCAGTCTTCGAGAAATTCATGAAAATTGATGGTATTCCAATTTTAGCTAGACAACTCATCGAAAGCATCCGTCTTGCATGTTTGAAACCAACTTTTTCTGGTCCCAAGATTGGAGATCTTTTTAGGCTATTTTTACCAAATTCTACCATGCAACTTCCTTCCAAAATGAAAATCTCAACTTTGTACACCCTTTATCGATCGCAAGTGTGGCCAACATGGTTTCGAGCACCAAGAATTTTAAAAGATAAAAATGAAAAGGTGCAATGCTTAGCTGACAAGACTTGGAGCAACTATACTGCCATTCAAATCTTTACCATTAGCATCCCAATGTACAAAAAGCATCAATATCGAGTCACTTTGCATGCCACTCATCTTGTGGCTCGACATATGGGCATTCTTCAAGCTTTGCCAACTCTTTTTGGTTCCAAATTATTAAGTCAACTTGGCCAAAAAATTTACAGTTCTATGTCACTTATAGCTTGAGAACTGAAGCACAATAAAGGTCATCCATCTGAGTATGAAGCTATCGACTTCATTCCTAGTCGATATGTGATTAAGTCTTTCTTTGTTTGGTAGTAAAAATATTATTCACAATATAATCACAGTCTTGAAAAAATTCTTGAAGATATGTTGAGGATTTGTCTGACTATGAGAGAGATGCCTGCTACCATAGGTATTTCGAAGCGATATACAGAGTCTTCGAAAGTTCTAAAAAAGAAATTGAAGTCCTCAAAAAGTTCTTCTGCAGCATCAAGCTTAGCAGAGGTAACATAACGAATCTATACACCTTTTCATATTTCATATATCAAACATTGTATTTAAATAACCAAAATTTTTAGGCTGAACTGTCGATTTTCCATCAAAGGATTCAAGCACTAAAAGTTTTTCATCAAACTCTGGAATTCTCGAAGCTAATTCTGAAGATGTCTCTTCAAGTTCTTTCAATGTGACGAATTCTGAAGCCACTAAGGTATTTCATCATTATTATTTGTGTTTATTATTTTTTAAAAGTACAACCCTTTTACCAAAAAGGTTTGTATACAGGAAGCATCTCCTCCTTCAAAGAAAGTCGATGCTAGCCCAACCATTCATCAACTGTCTTTTACATCCTCCAGTACTAATTATATTCCACAATCAATGTTGGACCAGAAACAACAAAGAATGATGAACTCATTTCTTTGCAAGCTGAAAAAGTTGTTAATCCACCGTTGACCATAAATGATATCATTGTGAATGCTCCTGTCGACGAAGTTGAGTCCACACCTTTTGCACAAGATCCCATTTCTCATATACTCCAAACTGAAGTTACAGAGGTCAATAACCAACGAGAAGAAATCATCAACCTTAGTCAAGGTGATAACGTTGTGAGTGAGCTTCTTGGAGTTATCTCAAAATTCTCAAAAGACAAAGAAGCTAGGCTATCAAGTTCTGAGAATAAATTAATTCATCTAGATCAGAGCCCACAAGTTCCTAATCCTCCTGAAGGTACACATGATCAAAATGTAACAAGAAATCCCATCGATCCTGATGTTATCGATCTCCTTCAAAAACTGAAATTTTTGCTTTTCAACCCTATCGAAGCATGGTTTTCACAAGATGGTCTTGATGCTACACTCAACCAAATTTTAAACTCTAACATCTCGCTTCAAGATCCCTCTGACCATGTCAAGCCACTTGTATCTTTTATTAATCACACCCAAAAAATCTTCTTCTATTGGAATGAGCTTGAACTTCATCAAAAAGGGATCAAAGAAGTCAAGGATTAAAGTGTCAAAATTGAGGTTTCTTTGGCTGACAAGAAAAAGAAGGTATTATATTATGAAGCTCATCTGACTGATGTCTTTGTCAAAATAAATTAACTAATCGCCAGAGAAAAAGAGCTCGAAAGAGAACATGCTGAAGTCAGACAAAACAAAACTTTTTTTTTAAAAGCCTCTTGACAAACTTCAAAATATCAAACATATGCTTAACAAAGAGGTTTTTTCCTTATCAAAGGAGAAAAAAGATTTGGATGATTGAACTCTCTAACATCATACTGCAAAAAAAGAGCGTCTTCAAAAGCTTGAATTACGTTCACAAGATCGCATCAAGATAAAAAAAAATAATTGGATCAACTCTTGCAACTTTATGAAGATTGAAGACTTTGGATGCTAAGTTTCTTTTATAACTGAAGTTCCTCTTAAATTCATTAATTTGAATTTGTACTTGGTATTAACTTTGGTTTTAATTATTATCTTTGTGACATCGACAATGTTTCAAATATTTTTTATTTATTGATTTTATCTCGATTTCATTATCAACATGTTTAATTTGATATGCATTTCCTGAATATAAATTGATCACTTGAAAAGACTCCTCCCAATTAGTGGATCACTTTCCATAAACTCTAGATTTTTTTATCGATTGGGAGAATAACTTTTAAAATTAACTCGCCATTGTTAAAAACTTTTTCCTTAACTCGTCAATTATAGATACGAGCTATACTCTCTTTCTAGCGAATAAGGTTATCGAGTGCTAAAATGCATTTATTGTCTAAGTTATTCAATTCATCAAATATTTTATTCCAATAATCTTCGATTGGCAACTTATCTTATCTCATTATTAATTTCTAAAAGTAAAATCACATCATGGTCATAAACTAATTTATTAGGAGATATATTTGTTGATCCTCTTGGTGAATTTCGATAAGCCCATAACACTTAACTTAAAGTTTCATGCCATATCCGAGGTCTTTAACCTATTTGTTTCTTAATCAGATTGATTAAAATTTTATTTGCAGTTTCAACTTGGCCATTTGCTTGCGCATAATATGGGGTCGAAGTCACTTTAGTTATATTTCTTTTATGTTGAAAAATTTTTAATGTGATGGCCAGTAAACATGGTACCCTGATCAGTGCTTAAAGTTTGAAGAATTCCAAATCGATGGATTATATGTTCTTTTATAAAATTAGTAATTTTATTTTGACCAACCTCTATTAAAGGAAAAGCTTCAACCCATTTTGTAAAATCATCGATAGCCACCAAAATATATTTGTGATTTTTAGATGATACAGGATGAATCAAATCCAAAGTCCATCCTTTAAATGGCCAAGGTTTTATAATTGAATGCAACTTAGAAGTAAGAATTTGTTATATTACTCCATGTTTCTGACACTCTTGACATGCTTTTGCATAATTGATACAATCTTTGAGCATAGATGGCCAATACACTCGATCACATCGAAATACCCATTTCATACTTTTACCAGCTTGATGAGCACCACATATACCCTCATGGACTTCACCAAGAGCAATAGCTATTTCAAATTGACTTAAACACCTCACGAGACTTCCTTCAATGCCTATTTTACACAATTTATCGCATATCACCACAAAATTCATTGCCTTTAATTTAACCTTTCGATTAACTTGGACATTAGAATTTTTTAGATATTCTGCAATTAATTTTTTTCAATCATCATCATTTCACTCATCTATAACCAAAAGGTTTTGCTACCGTATAGATAGTCATTTGACTCTACACATGTAGAATACACGTGTTGATTATGTAGCCAATGTTCACCATTTCGTCGTCATTCATCATGACCGTTATTGATCGAAAGTTGTAGCAGATTAGGCACAAAGCCCGCAACCTAGGAATAGCTTTACAGTGAATATTGTGGATTAGTATGATTTGGTGATTTTATTAACAGATAATAACGACTCAATTAGTTTAAATTTTGGGACCTGATTGAGAGTTAATTGATGAAAATGTTGGACCTGATTAGTTTTTAAATTATTAAAAATGTAATCAATCAGAAAAGAAGGACAAAATTATCTTTAATATTAAAGAAAGACATTTAATTTCCAATAACAATAAAATAAAAAAATAATGAATTTGAAATGGAGTTAGAGCATAGTAGATTATATTTAAATTATTTTATTATTTTGTGAAAAAAGGGCTTCTTCAAACAAATACATTTAAATTTTTTTTAGAAAATTAAGTGTATCTTATTTTTATATTTATCTAATTAAGAAGATTTTTGGATGATATGACATGCTGTGATTGAGTTTGAGAGATAATATACTTATCTATCAACATTAGGTCTTTTTGAGAATATTATTTTTTAATCAAAAAAGAAAATAAAAAAGTAAAAGAGAAATGAACGATAAAAATCCTTGAATTTTAATTAATTTTTAATAATTTGTAGTTCCTAACAATTTTTTTAATCAAAGAAGATTTTAGTGTTTAATTCATTCATCACTACAAATTAAAAAAAAATACTATGCTAATTAAAATATGTAAAAAAGTATATATATATTAGAAGTAGGAATGACAATAAATAGGATAAAATAGGGTTTGAATTCTACCTTAATCATATCCAAATTTTACCCTAACCCTATTTTCGAGTTAAAAATTTTTTAAAATTCAACTTTAGCCTTACTCACATCCTAAAGTTTTGAATCTTACCTTACCTGATCCTACTCGTAGAAAAATAAAAAATTTTTAAAAAAATATAAAATTCAATCATTCCATATTGCATACATATTAATAAAATAGAAAATAAAAAATTAAATTTAAATTTAAATTTAAAATAATAAAATTTAAAAAAATTAAAATAAAATTACAAATAGTATGATCATCAAGTTCTTAATAAAATTAAAATAACTCAAATAAAGAAAAATTGTTTCATCACTCTTTTTTTAATTCTAAGTTCTCACAAGGTTGTGAGTTTAATATTCATTCACTATATATATAATTTTTAAATTTAAATATACATTATATAATATATTAAAAGTGTTGATAGAAGAGGATAGGATATACTCTCAACCCACATTTGATCCTATCCACAAATAAATTCTACTTGCATTCTATTCTACTCGCAGTAGTTTGAGTAGACAATTTTACTGATCGAATTTGGTAGGATTATGCACCTGCAAATAACATACATATTGTCAGCCCTAATTAAAAAGTTATATATTTTTATTTTTTGTATATTCTTATTTCTCCAAAATAAATTATTTAGTGTATATTTTTTTTCTAAAATTTGATAATAAGTATATCGTTTATGTAAAATATAATTATTTTAAAGAGCTTACATTTTGTTATCATTAGCAGGGGGTAAAAAAACTAATAATTTCTATTTGTAGGTTTTTTTAGCGATAAATGGTATAGTGAAATTTATTTAAAATTTTATAACTTTTTTTAAAAGGCTTTTTGTATTTTTATGCATATATAACTCCCCGTTTTTAATTGTAATTACTTTTGACATAAATTAAAAAACATGTGGAGCCTATTAATTGCAGTTGCAGAATTCTAGTTGCATGGATCCTATACTGACGCTGCTGTTCTATTATTATCATGCATTGATATGCTATATCTGCTACCTATGTCTTTGATCGACATGTAATTTCTACATGTGATGAAAGAATCTCCTTTTTACATAGTAACAAAACTCATAACCAAAACTTCCCTTTCTTTGATAGGTACAAAAATTTGTTGGACTTTTGCTAATTTTTCTAAGGTCTCAGGAAGAACCTTGTATTTCGATGCAATTTGAGCCAACTCATTAGTAATTTTATTTCGAATTCTTGGAATATGAACCAATGATACTTTTTGAAATGACACTAATAATTTTCATGCTATCGACAAATACTTTTGCAACTTCTCATTATTACACTTAAATTCTTTCGATAACTGTTTTAAAAATAATTGAGAATCTCCCAAAATTTGGACATCTAATACTCCCTTGCCAATCAAAATTTCTAATCCCAAAATCAAAGCTTCATATTCAGCTATATTGTTCAAGCATGGGTATTTTAATTTGAACAAAAATTTCGATGGATACCTTCTGGAGATACAATCAAAATGCCAACACCAGCACTATCCTTGTGTTTTGATCCATTAAAGTATAACTTTCAAAGTTTGGAATTGACCTCAATAATATTTGTTTCTGGTCACTGAGATTATTCAGACGATCAACTAGAAAATCTGTAATGACCTGACTTTTAACAACCTTGGCTGAGACATATTGCAAATCAAACTCCGTCAAGGCGAGCATCTATTTGCTTATTTGACATCTTAACATTAGATAAGATAACATATATTTTATCAAATTTTTCTGAGCAATTATTTTCGTAGTTTTTATAACCATATAACATTTTAGCTTTGTACAAGCATAATAGAAGGACAGACACAATTTTTTAATAGGAGAATATTTTATCTCGAAATCAGATAATACACAAATTAAATAATAAATTGCTCTTTTTTGTCCTTCCTTGTCATTTTGAGCCAACATAAACCCAATTGTATCTATCAAAGCCACAATATACAATTTTAAAGGTTCAAACGGACATACTGTTTCCATTACTGGTGTTCTTGACAAATAATCCATAATCGAATCAAATGATTTTTATGTTCATGTGTCCATACATATTCAAACTCATTTTTAAGTTTGACCAAGGCAGAATAGACACGTGTTTGGCCAGAAATATTAGAAATAAGACGAAGAAAATTAACTTTTTTCCAAAAATGATGAAACCTCCTTTTTTGATTTAGGAGGTGGCAATTCTAGAGTTGTTTTCACTTTGTTTTGATCAATATAAATTCTTTTATTTTGTAACACGAACTCTAAAAAATTTGTTGCAGATACTCCAAATACACATGTTAGAGGATTCATCTTTTAACCATTTTATCGCATCGTTTTGAATGCTTAGCATAAGTAATCGAGATGTTGATCCATCGAATTTGACTTTATCATCACTTCATCGATATACACCTCCATAATTTTTTCTATAAATTCATGAAAAATAGTATTCATGATACGTTGGTATGTCGCTCCAGTATTTTTTAAACCAAAAGGCATCATTATCTATTCATAAGTTTCCAAGCCCCAAGGCATCGAAAGGCGATTTTTGATACATCATCCTCAGCTATAAGGATTTGATTATAACCAGAATAACCATCCATAAAATTTAGAATTTCATTACCTGCTGTTGAATCGATGAACATGTCTGTCACAAGCATAAAATATTTGTCTTTGGGAGTAGTATTATTTAGATCCCAAAAATTAATACAAACACGTAACTTTCCATTCTTTTTCATAATTGACACAATAATCGATTCACAGTCAACATAACGAGCTGTTCGAATGAATTTTGCCTTAATCAATCTTTCGATCTCTTCTTTAATCTTAAGATTAATCTCAGGAGAAAAATGTCAAGGCGCTTATTTCACTGGTCGAGAGAATGGTTTTAACGCCAGTCGAAGTTCTACTAGTGATCAGTTAAGTCCAGGTATCTCATCATAATTCAAAACAAAACAATCTTTGTATTCAAGTAAAAGATTGATCAAATTTGCTCGAAATTACACATCGATATTTTTGCAAATATAAATAGATCTAACATCGTCATCAGATCCCAAATTAATTTTCTCAAGAGGGTGTTAAGACTCAAAGCCTTTTTCATCATGTTCATCATTTATTGAAGATTTTTCAAAACTCAAAGATTCAAAATCATAAATACAATCGAAATAAAAGTCTATTGAATCATGTGAGAAAAATAAACTTTATTATCAACCGAATCAACAATCGATTCTCTTACAAAGCTAGGATTTCAAAATACATCGACACTAGACTAGTCATTAACATAACCCCTAGAAATTGAAATGCATGAAAATTTGAAACTATGACCAGATTCGATTTTAGCAATCAAATCTGTACTAGGAATCGAAAAAATTGAATTGAAATTCCTATTCGACTCAACTTCATCAAAAGAATCATTTCTAAAACATAAAACATTTTTTGCAAAATGAAAATTACTTAGATAATTTCTTAAAGATCCTAAATAGTGTGATACATCTTGTCCATTAGCCATGACAAAATGAAATCGAACTCTCCACTGAACAGAATCACTCACAGCCAGTAGGAGTATAATCAAGTACCGGTTGTCGGAGCTTTACACTAAGTCCTTCTGAAGTTAAAAAGCAGCCTTCACAATTATAATAATTGAGCATCCTGTCAATATCAAGAGGTTTCAGCTTATCATTATACAACTTGAAATAAACATGCATTTACTCCACATAAAAACTTGAATCTGCCTTTATTACTTTAGACATTCCTTTATCAGTCCAAAGAAGGATACTTTGATGCACAGTTGAAGGTACAACCCCAACACCATGAATCCAATCTCGATCAAGTAAGGCATTATAACTTGCCTTTGAAAAAACTACCACAAAAACTATGGTCCGAGATGACGACCCTACTTGCACTTGAAGAGTTACCAGGCCATTTGCAGGTGTTGATACTCCACTATAATCAGTCACTGAGATATTTTTGGGTATCAGGTCATCGAAATATTTTTCCACTTTGATTAGCATCCTCTTCGACAACAAGCTAATTGCTGCGCCGCTATCAATCAACACTTTATTAGCACAAATACTACTCATACAAACGGTAATGTGTAAAGGTCGAAGATATGACTTCTACTTCTCTGTTGGCTTCTGGAAACATCCAAATTCTTCATTTTCACGAATAAAAGCAAAAGCTTCTTCTTTCACATCATAATTCTCATTTGGATTCCTTTCATATTCTCCCAAATATTTTATAGGGATAATGGAAATGGTGCTCATCATTTTCTTATCTCCTTCATCGAAATACTCATCATCAAGATCAACATCTTTCTCATCAGTTTTAATCGGGGTAACTTTGATGGCTTTCTTTTTATCATTTTTAGCCAAAGTAATTCCTTTAGGATGAGTTTTTTCATCAATAGAAAAAACTATTCATGAATGAACGGAAGGAATTGCTCCCATACCTATCGAGGTTAATGTCTTTTCTGACATTAATTGATGTGCAAATCTTCCACCTCAATTAGCTCTTGTCCTTCCTCGGGGGTTATGGATATCGACCTCGATTAAAGCCCCTATAACCCTTTTGGAATTGGAATTATTGATATTGGGACATTTCACGATCTTGAAACTCAACAATTCTTGATCCATTGGACTCCTAAATCTTGTGAACGATTAAGTGGAGGAACAAAATTTCCTTGAGAACTTTGAGAACTCTGTCTACCTTGTCGTCGAGTGGCATGTCTCTGACGAATTTGTTCCTCCTTATGAGCTAACTCCTTTTTCATTATTTTCTTTTCAAATATTTCTGCAACCTCAACATCAAATACAACATTACATCGAGGGCACAAGGATACATCTTGATTCTTTAATTTCTGCTGCATCAAAAACTCCAACAACCCCTCACTAACACCAGAATACGCTGATCGAACATTAGTTTCAAATTCTCCCAAAGCAATGTTAAATTCATAAGTAAAGTTGACCATGTTGATCCCTAAGAAAATAGGCTCAGCGAAATTTGCTCTAGCATCAAAAAGATCAGTATCAACTTTCATATCCTTTTTGCCGTCATCGAACTTCAGCCTCCCTTTCATAATTGCTTCTTGGATCAAGTCCCTGAAATGGACACAATTATTAGTCGAATGGCTAGTTGCTTGATGAAATTTACAATAAGCTTTTTCTTTTAAATCTTTTATCGAAAGCAATGTCTTGCGTTCCAGTAAAGCCAATTGTTTATCTCTAAGCAACACATCAAATATTTGATCTGATTTCGAAATAGCAAAACTATACTTTTTTCCACTCGTATATTTCATATCATTAACTTTATTAACACTTGTAATTTTCTTAATAAAAAAACTAACATAAAGTGGACCTTTTTTTAAACTCAGTTAAATCGACTTCAGAAAATTCAACATTAGACTCTGATGATTGGATTTTTGATGGTATAGAATTTCACAAATGAATTCTCGTTGCAAGTATAGTTTCTAAACAAATCAATAATCCTTTCATACAAAAAGTTGTTTGTCACTAGTACAAACCCCTAAAATTTATAAACCGAAGTATTCAAACCTCGGGTCGTTCTTCCTAGGAATTACAATAAAGTGTCTTGTTATTGGTTGTGAGTTATTTTGGGGTTTTGATAAGAAGCATGAAAGATAAATGGCAAGAAAGTAAACTAAGGCCTAAAAAGGTCTTGGCAAGGGTTGATGGTCAAGGATCTCTATCCTAATCACTAACCATAATATGAGAATTGGCAAGGATTAATCTCATTAAATCATCCTCTAACTAGTAGTAAATGAAAGTCAAATGAGCTATATCAATCCTAGTCCATAAGTCCTAACTCTCCACTAATTCAATTAGTGAGAACTAGAGTCAATGGATCCCAATCATCAACTACTTGGACATTAGTAACTCAAGAGTTCCTAAGTTACCTTTCCAAGCCAAGAACATAAAACTCTACTCTAAAATCCAACCAAGCATTTCATCAAACACTTGGAAGGCATAAAAAGAAAGCATAGTAAATTGATAACAAGAGTAGAATCTAACAACAATTATTGAAATGAATTAACAACAACAATCAAAAGAAACACATTTATTATGAATTACCTTGATTGAATTGAAAGAGAGTAGAAGAAACAAAAGTAGATCTACAACAAAACACAAGAACAACATAAAGGAAATTACAACAAAAGAATGGAAGGAGAAAGAATGTAACAACAAGGAATTGAGAAGATAGAGGTAGAAGAAGATGTATTAAAATCTAGATCTAAGAACTAAACCTAATCCTAATCCTAATCCTAGAGAGAAGTGAGAGCTTCTCTCTCTAGAAACCACTTCTAAAACTAAATTATGACTAATGGTAACTAACTTCTAAAGTATGAGAGTATGTTCATTCCCCCTTCAATCCTTGGCTTAAATAGCATCAGAAATGAGTTGGATTGGGCCCACAAGGCTTCTAAAATCGCTGGCCACGTTTTGCTTTAAGTGAACCAGGTGGCAGCAACGGCGCGTGCGCGTACTATGCGCGTGCGCACCACCATACATGTAGCAACTATGACAAATCTTATATCGTTTCGAAGCCCCGGATGTTAGCTTTCCAACCCAACTGGAACCGCATCATTTGGACTTCTGTAGCTCAAGTTATGGTCATTTAAGTGCGAAGAGGTCGGCTTGACAGCTTTCCAGTTCTTTCATTTCTTCATGAGTTCTCCAATTTTTCATGCTTCTTTCTTCGTTCTCTTGATCCAATCTTTGCCTCCTAAACCTTAAACCACTTAACAAACATATCAAGGCATCTAATGAAATCAAGGTGAATTAGATTTAGCTATTTTAAGTCTTAAAAAGCATGTTTTCACTCTTAAGCACAATTAAGGGAGAAGTTATAAAACCATGCTATTTCATTGAATAAATATGGGTAAAAGGTCATAAAATCCCTTAAATCAAGCACAAGATAAACCCTACAAATGGGGTTTATCAGACTCCTCACTCGAGGACTCTATTGCAACATACAAAACCTTTTCCTTTCGAGCAAAGGTTTTACTTTTTAACTTTTTCTCCCTTTTAAACTTTTGTTTTTCTTTTCAAAGAATTTCTACCTGATAAACCCTTTCAGCCAAATGAGCAAAATCAGATATATGTACATTAAGCAACTTTCGACGCATATAAATGCCTAACTCCATAGAGTTGCTATTTTCACCTCTTCACTTTCAAGAAGTATCATAAAACATCGATTTCGAACATTCTTAAAACGAATCTTGAAGTCATCAATCGACTCTCCATCGTCGCACTTTAAAGCCACTAAATCAGTAATCGTTACATTCAATTTTCCTCTCTAAAATTGAGAAAGAAAAGCACTTTCCAACTGTACCCAAGTTACAATTGAATTAGGCTTGAGATTTGAAAACTAAGTTAAAGCATTCTTCATTAAAGAAGAGGGAACAAATTTTGTTTTCAAATTTTTATCATTTGCCAAAATGTCCAATTCGACTATATATCGAGTGATATGCTCAGTAGTCGATTCACCAACCTCTCCTACAAATTTTGTTATTATTTTAGGATTTTTTACACCCCTAGGTATTTTCGCCATTTGCACAATAGCAGGAAATGTAAAAAAAAAATAGGGTCGATTCATAAAATCCACACTAAATCCAAGCCTGTTCAGAGCATCTTCAACAATCTCGTAAATTGATAACGTTCACCACGTGATTAACTAGTATTTGAGCCAATACTTTATCTACATTCTGATCGCGTTGAACTACTCGAGGGATCTCTCCATCCAAATGTATATCATCATCTCTATTTCTAGTCATGTTCTCCAAATCTTCTGGATTTATTTCAACATTTTGTCGACCCCTTTATCATAATCGACAATTCATCTACTGCGAATTGCCGTTTCAGATAACCCCGGAATAATTGTTATCGTAATTTGTTATTTTTAGGACTATATTATTTTTTATTGTGTTTTTTTTCATGGATTATGTTGAACTTTATTGTTGTTGTGCATGGTTTGTCACTTTTAGAATTTTAATTTGGTAAATTGAACTATGTTAATTTTGACGTATTAGACATTATTTTGCTTGATTTGTAGTTAAACTTTGTAGTTCCTCAAATAATATTATAAACAGAGTAATAATATCACATGATTCTCACACATAAATCCTTCAAATATCTAAAATAAAATTTAACCATTATAATATATTCTCGAACTAATTCTATCACTCATTTTTTTCATGAATTTTTTAAAAATAAAATACAAGAACAAAAATACCATAAAAACAAGTCCTTATTTATAGTTGCTGACATTCAAATTTTTTATTTTTTTTTTTCTGAAAAATCGCCTCATTATACATCAAGTGGCTCCCACCGTTCTTCCGGTTGTCCCCTCCTATTTTTTTGTTTTTGAAATTTTTTTTACATCAACGCAATAATCGTCCCTTCCATTTTTCCCTTTTTTGTCTTCTTTCTACTACTTACAAATTGTGGGCAGCAACTTTTACATTTTTCTAATATAATTAGTAAAACACAGGTATATCATAATCGTGCATCACACTAATTGCAGTTTAATATTAAAAAAAATAGCCTAAAATATGTATTTTGTATTAGCGAGATATTGTTAGCTAATTGTATGTAGGTATGTTTGTTTGTTGTTTTCTTTAAAACAATTATTTTTAAGTGCAACAAAGATTAATAAACTTAAATATAGTTGGTAGTTTTGACTAAAAGTTAATATCTAATTTTCTTGTAGAATTCAACCAACCATATGATAGACCGTATATGTTATGTAGAATTGATGCAAATAGCACTGCCCTAAATAAAAGCTGCTGCTCCCTTCTTTGTGGCGAAGATCGGATGGCAAATGCTTGGAAGCATTACAAATGCCAAAATCCTCCGCCACCTTTATTACTTCCAAGTTTTTTCTTTTCAAACTTCCTCTTTCAATTGTCAACACGCAACAATGAATTTTCGCCTAGTCTTTATAGTTTTCGTTTCGTTTTAAACAATTGTGTTAGTACCTGGAAAGTTCTCAGTCAACCATAATTAATAGTACTCGTTTCTAGTAATTTTTATAATTAATCATGAAAGGTTTTGTGCCCATCTTAATCACATAATCTGGCCCACTACCTAAGATTCATATATAATATACAATTACCAGTTACAAACAAGTTAAGACCGAACATGATTAACCTTTTCATTAGCCTTTTCATTCCGAAGAAAAAAGATAAAAAAGCATGTCTCCCATCATTGTTCATTACTTAACTTTTCTAAAACAGTTTTGTTATATTCTATTAAAATGACGTATGAAGTTATTTTGTTATAAATAATTTGCTTATATGACTACTGTTCAAATCATGTACATCCAGAAATTCGATCCTTAAATCTTAACTACAATTATTTTCAAGTAATAATATAATGTCAGTTGTACTTATTAATTACTTGAATATAGTTTTCATGTTACTTTTAAATAATTGATGGATTTAGTTAACAAGTCTATGTAGAAAATTTGTTAAGATTACTGATATGAAAAATTTTGTTGAATTTCCTTATTATCTTAAAAGTTTTAACATATTCTATCTTAAATAACTTTATTTTTTAAGAACACTTGTTAATATGAATCATAACTATTTTATAAGTATCTCTGATTGAGATAAAAAAAATTATAAATGAATTATATATATAATTTATATAACACAAAATTTAATTGAACAACTAAAATGTACGACATATGGTCACCTAATTAAAATCAATCGATCCAATTATATTGGTTTTATTCTGATTCTTTGGGTAATTGGATATAGTTGGGTCGCATCCGATTAAATCCATTCTTAATTGATTTGCATATTGATTCTAGGGTTGCAATAAACTAATCCGATTATCTGATTAGATTTATATTAATTTTAAAAAATAAAATATAATAATATATATACAATTTTATCCTCTTCTAATTTAAATTATAATATTTATTTAAGTATATAATGTATTGTTCTTTTTTTTCTTACTAATATATATTATTTACATAATTTTTTTCTATTTTTTTCTATATTTTTTTTAAAGTTTTATTTTTAATTAGGTATCTGATTATCTCGAATCGATCTAATGAACCTAAGTTTAATTAGTTCGCATCCACTCAAAAACAAAATCTCAAATTCGAACAAACCAAACTAATAAAAATAAAAAATTCATTAGTTCGATTTTTATTCTTTCCTAAACTCGAACTAACTCAACATAATATTATTTTAATATAATTTATTTTTATTTTTTTTTTGTCTCCGCTAATCTTTCCTTTCGAATTCACCCTCTTTCTTCGGCTTTTTCCATTTTTTACTCTAAATAACATTCTAGTTTTTTACTACTCACCCTCCTAATCTACCTTTTTTTTCTTCTTTTTAAAAACTTATAACACATAAGTTGGAGAAAATATACTAATATCTATTTTATCTATCTATCTATCTATTTTTATTATATAAAAATCGGATGCCTGCATTTAATGATGAAATTGACGTGACATATTTCAAAGAGTATTTTCTGATTTAATTGTTTTAACTCATTTAATACAATTTATTGCACTAACTTAATTATATTAACTAATTGATTTGATTAAATATTTAAATATTAATATAATTAATATAATTTATTATAATTTATACTATTTAATTAATTATACTACATTAATTATAATTCGTTATAATAGTGAATTAGTCTTTTTATTTATAAAGTCTAAAATAAAATAAATAAATTATTATTTATTCTAATTAAATTTATTTATATACTATATATGAATTAACGTTAATTTATAAATCATAACATTTGTGAATTGTGATAAAAACACAAATCAGAAAAAAAACGCATACAATTATAGAAGAATTAAATCTATCCTCTTTATTTATTTTTACCATTGTTTTAGATTTTATTTTTTTTTTAAAACCAGTGATAGTGGAATTTTATTGATGTTAGATAAAATTATAGAAAAATCTACGAAGCAGTATAAATTGTTGCTCTTTCAATCAAATCATACCACATACAAAAATAAATTAAATTAAATAAATCAAATTTGCATTTTTATATAATTCAATTCGATTTAGATAAATACGTAGTAAATTGAATTCATAAGGTTCGAATTATATGCAATTTCTGAATAATTATAATGATATGGGTATTTTATATAAAAATTAATACAAAAATAACTAAAATTCCGTACAATATTTTTTGTATTTATGAGCTATTAAAAATGAACGAAAAAATATTGTATGAAATTTGAATTTTTTTGTATGGGTTTTTATATAAAATACTGATATCATTATAATTATTTATTTTAAAAATAAGTACTGCTTTTACTTTAATTTTTCAATGAATATTTTAATTTTTTAATAAATCTAAAAGTTAAAATTAAAGCAACAATTATTTTAAAATAGAAAGAATATATTCAATGATCAGAAATAAGAACTTTTTTAATTAATCTCTTTGTTTACCAAAATACGTGTAGAAAATTTGATTAATCATAAGTAGTCTCTTTATAAGTTAGAATAATCCTTCGTATATGAAGTTATTCAGTTGTAATTTTGGTAAGTCTCTAAACTAATTCATTAATATATGTAATTTAAAATTCAAATCTCAAATTGCATGCGACCCATATATAATTAATTTTATCATATAATTGATCCTATTTTTAATATGTCTTTTCACGTAATTTTTTTTATTTTGTCTAAATTTTGTATATTTTTTTATTTGTCTTATGTTGCAATATTTTTTTTGGAATCAATAAAAATCAAAGTCTCAAATTTTAAATTATAGAAAATATGATACTATGTTATAAAATTATTTTTTCTAATAATTTAAGTTCATAAAAAAGGCATATGAATGGGATAAAACTATCTTAAATTTATTGTGTATGATGCCTTGATAAACCATTATTTTATGATTTATATTGTGTTTAATTGGGTGGATTTATCAAGTCTTTCACCCACTTATTCATATAATTAGCATGATATTACAAGTCCTTCCCAAAATTGTTCTATGATTGAAAACTTGCTTCCTAAAGATCTTTTAATTGTATATTTTTTATTCTCCTTTATACCATTCGATGTCGTGATCTGTGTGTTAACTGTTTCAGACTTCATAGGGCAGGAATGGCTTAGAGAATGGAGAGGAAGCTTGCAAAAATAGAAGGAACACAAGAAATTGAGGAGATGACCAGCGAGAAGCGACGCGGACGCATGGCTCACGCATCCGCGCGAATTGGAGAAAATCACAGTGGCGTGAACGCGTGCCTGACGTGAGCGCGTGGATTGGAATCTACACGGGTGACGCGAACGCGTGAACGACACGCACGCGTGGCAAGGAAAAACGCTGGATGACGCGAACGCGTGGACGACGCGGTCGCGTGACGTGCGCGATCTGCAGAATTTACAGGAATCGCTGGCATGGATTCTGGGCCGTGTTTTAACCCAGTTTTTGGCCCAGAAACGCAGATTAGAGCTAGAAAACATGCAGAGACTAAGGACGACTCTCATTCCGAATAATTTTAGTTTTTAAGTTTGGAGATTTGATTTTACTCCTCCTCTAGATTTTCTCTCTACACAGTCATAGTTCTTAGAATTTTGTTTTATTGCTTTTTGGATTGGGATATTGAGAAGAGTTATTACCTCTGTCAAGACTTCATCATTTTAGTTTGTTTTCTTACTTTTTGCTTACTCTTTCATATCCTTAATTTGTCCAGAGTTACAATTGGATTATTTTTATAATTTATTAATGCAAGAACCATTTTTAATTTTAATTGATCTTTTTGATTATTGTTTATCATGTCTTTCTTTATTTTCTTTTTTAATTTTGTAAAGTTTACATTCATGATAATGGAGTAGTTCTCTAACTTGATTGGGAGTTGATTAAAAGGAGAACCTTGAGTTGGAATACTCAAGAGCTAAATTATAATTGGGTTTATTGTTGGCTGGCTCTCTAGTCACTAACGCTAATCCTTCCCAAGGTAAAGGATCAGAACTTGTGAATAGAAGTAGACTTCCAACTTACTTGACTTTCCTTTAATCAGTAAAGGATAACTAAGTAGAAAAAACCTTCAAATATCAATTAATCTTGAGAGAAATTCAACAAGGATAGAACTTCTGATTAATCTTCTCCCGGTCAAGGTTTTTATTTGAATTACATAAATTCTCTGATTTAATTTCCTGTTTATCAAACTCAAAACATTTTGGAAAACCTCTGATTGATAAAATAGCATATCTTTCTACAACTCGTTGGGAGACGACTTAGGACTCATACTCCTAGTATTTTTATTCTAATTTTGTTACAACCCTTCTAAATTGATGAGTGGATTTTTGTTGGTTAAGAACTGTACTTGCAACGTATCTCTTACATTAATTTATTAATCTACCAATTTTCACCACGTCATGCCTGGTTTAGAAAACAACAATAAAAGAATGAGATGACCACATATTTGTTGAAATGGGAGTGGTTCACGAAGAAGATGGCCCAAATTTTAAGCAATTATGACATGGGACCGGTATATATTATTTATATTCTAAATTCTTCAACCTGAAACTCAAAATCCGCAAATAAAAATTGGTATATGGATTTTTCTGAAATAAAATAATAACAATAATAAAAAGTAATTTTAATTTATTATTAATTAGTCATTAAACGTTAAATTATCAAATAAAAAATATTATTAAATGAGAGTAATTACTGAATGAGAGTGATTGTTAGGGTGTTGGTGTTGTATGCTGCTGTGGCTCTCTAAAATAGGTTACATTATATTTATGATTTCGAAAATGGAAATTTTTTATTTCGCTCAAAAAAGGAAATTTTTTATTTAAAATAAAATCATTTCTTTGATTCACCAGTCTCATCTGAGGGCGAATCCGAACCGCCATTTGAGGAAGAAACAAGCTCCTCTACTACTGATTCAGTTGACTCACGTGCAGGTAACATGGCAGCACCTAGGAGAGTTACTATCCTGGAAGCTGGAGCCCAGGATTTTACACTGCAACCGTATCAAGCGCATCACCTAGCGGTGGCTGCAGATTTCGAACTAAAGACTGCGCTACTCAAATTGATGCCCAAGTTTCATGGCTTACCTGCTCAAGAGCCTATCAAGCACCTTAGGGACTTTCAGATAGCCTGTTCTACTGTTAAGCGTGAGGGTACAGATGAAACTTATATTCTGTTAAAAGCCTTCCCATTCTCTCTTGAGGGACAGGCGAGAGAGTGGTACTACACTCAACCTGGAGCGACTATTGCTAACTGGGATACGCTTAGAAGAGAATTTCTGGAAAAATACTTTCCAGCTGAAGTTACTAATAGATTGAGGAAAGAAATTTTCATGATTATTCAAGGCGAATCCGAGACTCTCTACGAATATTGGGAGCGCTTCAACAATCTTCTGGAAGCATGTCCCCACCACATGATTGACAAGTTGGTGTTGCTCGGCTACTTCACACAAGGCATGAAGTCTCAAGATAAGACTACATTGGAAGGTGCTAGCATGGGTCTATGAAAAAGTACAAGACCACTGATGAAGCATGGCAATTGATCAGCAACTTAGCTAAATCCACTAGGAGTCACAGGCTGAGTCAAAGCCACTTAAAAGCTGTTGCAGAGGTATCCTCTAGCAGAGAGACTACCGCTCTAACTCAAAGTATATATGAAATGACCAACTTACTAAAGCAGATGCAGTTGAGTCAACAACAAGCTCAGCAAGCTCAGCCTCCCCCACCACAATAAAGCTAACAGTTGATTCCACAAAGAGTATGCGAGATCTGTGTTGATTATAGTCATTATACTGATGAATGTCCACAGCTCCAACAGGAAGACAACACTGTGGCAGCCACTCATAACTTCTATGTCTGCCTAAATCAAGGATACAATCAAGGTGGCAGCTACAACCATGGATGGAAGGACAATTCCAACCAAGGTTGGAGAGATAATTCTAACCACGGTTGGAGGGACAATCATAACAGAGGAGCCAGAGATAACAAAGGAAACCAGAGGTGGAATAACAATAACAACATCAGACAGCAGAATCAGAATCAGGCCTACAGAATACCTCATCTAAGGCAGCCCCAAGCATCTCAGCAGACCCCTCATATCACTTATCCCTCTTCATCTTCTAATGATGAGTTACTACAATCTATTGATCGGAGACAGCAGGCCATAGAGTACAACCTTGCTTCTACTCTAAATGGTCTGAACTCTACCTTGCAAGCTCTTGTCTCACAGATTGGATCACTAAATAACTCAAACAACCGGCCTTTGAGCTCCAGTGGAATCCCCTCTCAACCATTACCCAACCTCAAGGGTGGCATCAATGCCATCACTTTGAGATCCGGAACCATATTACAGGAGAGGAACCACGAAGAGCCAAGCCCACCAGAACACACTCCAGCTGAAAATGTAGTGGAAGTGGAAGGTGCTGAAGAGGAAGAGGACGTACAAGACATAGTTGAAGAAGAGGAAGCTCAACTACAGAATGAAGCACCAAAGGATGCTGAAGCCGCAGATAACGCCCGTCCTACCCCCTTTCCACAACTCGCAGGGAAGCACAGGAAGCAGATGGAACTTGATCCCAAAATGGTAGAAATATTCAAAAAGGTTGAGGTAACTGTTCCCCTTTTTTATGTTATTCAACAAGTACCTAAATATGCGAAGTTTCTAAAGGATTTATGTATACATAAAGATAAAATTAATAAATTAGAAACTATTCCTTTAGGTAGTTCTATCTCTTCTTTAATGGGAGGTATGCCTAAAAAATGTAGTGATCCAGGTCCATGTATGGTTAACTGTACCATTGGAGGTGTGATAATTTCTGACTGCATGTGTGATTTAGGAGCGTGTGTTAATATAATGCCTTTGTCTATATATGATACCTTGAGGCTCCCTCCCTTAAAAAGGTCGGCAGCTCGTTTTGTGTTAGCAGATAAAAGCATTATTACAGTGGTTGGAATTGCTGAAGATGTATTAGTGAGCATTAAGGGGCTCACATTTTCCATTGACTTCTATATCCTAGAAATGCCCCCTAATGACTCAGGGAGGCCATCATCAATCCTGCTTGGAAGACCATTCTTGAAGACTTCAAAGTTCAAGCTGGATGCATTTTCAGGAACTTACTCTTTTGAGATAGATGATAGAATAGTGAAGTTCAGTTTAAATGAAGCTATGAAGCACCCTCCGGAAGATCATTCTATCTCCCAGTGTGACATTATTGATGAAACTGTAGCTGAAGTTCACCAGGAAGAATTAGAAAAGAAGTACATAAGGCAAGGTCCAAGTGTGGGGACACTTTCTGAAGACAATGAGGGCACTTTACCATTTTCACCAGCCCTAGATGCTCCAAAGCCAAGCCATGAGCAAAAAATGGAATTAAAGCCCCTTCCTCCACACCTCAAGTATGCTTACCTTGAGGACAAGCAGAAGTTTCCAGTTATCATTGCAAGGGAGCTCACTTCCCAACAAGAAGAACAACTACTTAGTGTATTGAGGACGCATAAGAAAGCAATTGGATGGAGCTTGGCGGATATAGTAGACATCAGCCCTCAAGTTTGTGAACACCGAATATTCTTAGAAGAGGGAGCAAAGCCTGTTCATCAACCTCAAAGAAGATTGAATCCCACCATCTTAGAAGTTGTCAAGAAAGAAGTGACCAGGCTACTTGAAGCAAATATCATTTACCCCATCTCAGATAGCGAATGGGTCAGTCCCGTACAAGTAGTGCCCAAGCAGTCTGGAGTCACAACAGTAAGGAATGAGCGTGGAGAACTTCTAACAACTAGAGTGCAGAATTCATGGAGAGTTTGCATTGACTATAGGCGTCTCAACCAAGCCACTCGCAAGGGTCATTACCCCTTGCCATTCATTGATCAGATGCTTGATCGCCTGTCAGGTAAATCTCATTACTACTTTCTAGATGGTTATACAGGTTATTTTCAAATCCATATAGCTCCTGAAGATTAGGAAAAGACTACTTTTACATGTCCTTTTGGAACTTATGCTTATACGAGAATGCCTTTTGGCTTATGCAATGCACCAACTACTTTTCAAAGGTGTATGATGAGTGTTTTCTCTAACCTCATTGAGAATTGTATGGAGGTTTTTATGGACGATTTTAGCGTATATGGTGATTCATTTAGCCTTTGCTTGGATAGTTTATCTAGAGTGTTGGATAGATGTGTTAGTACGAACCTTGTATTGAATTTTGAAAAATGTCACTTTATGGTAAAACAAGGAATTGTACTAGGACATGTTATGTCTAATACTGGCATTTTCGTAGATCCAGCAAAGGTGGATGTTATTTCCAGTTTACCTTTCCCCTCCCCCGTAAGAGAAGTCCATTCGTTCCTTGGCCATGCAGGTTTTTACAGGAGATTTATTAAGGACTTCAGTAAGGTAGCAGTGCCTTTATCCAGATTGCTACAGAAAGATATTGAGTTCGAATTCAATGAAAATTGTAAGCAAGCTTTTGATAAGCTGAAAACTGCCCTGACTCAAGCTCTAATTGTGAGAGGACCAGACTGGAGTCAGCCATTTGAAATTATGTGTGATGCTTCCAATCATGCAGTAGGAGCGGCGCTGGCTCAGCACAAAGATAAGGATCCTTTTGTAATTGCTTATGCGTATAAGACTTTAGATGCTGCTCAGTCTAATTATATTACTACTAAGAAAGAGCTTCTTGCTATTATTTTTGCTCTAGATAAATTCCGAGCCTATTTACTTGGTGCTAAAGTAGTAGTGTACTCAGACCATGCAGCTCTAAAATATCTATTGGCTAAAAGGGAATCCAAACCACGGCTTATACATTAGATACTGCTACTACAAGAATTTGATTTAGAAATTAAGGATAGGAGTGGTACCCAAAATCTAGTGGCAGACCACTTAAGTCATCTTGAGCACATTAAGGATGACTCATCTCCTATAAATGATAATTTCCCATTTGATAACCTGCAAGCAGTATCTGAAGTAGTCCCTTGGTATGCACCTGTAGCTAATTATCTAGTTAGCCACACTTTTCCTCCAAATTTTACTAAGCATCGAAGAGACAAGCTAAAAAGTGAGTCCAAATATTATATACAGGATGATCCATATTTATGGAGGTGTGGTGCGGACCAGGTAATTAGACGATGTGTGCGTCAATCAGAATTCTAGTCCATTTTAGAAGTATGACACTCATCTGAAAGTGGAGGACATTTTGGCCCTCAAAGAATAGCTAGAAAAATTCTAGACTGTGGATTCTGGTGGCCTACTCTTTTTAAAGACGCTGCTGAATTTTGTAAATCTTGTTCCCCTTGCCAAAGGTTTGGTAATATATCCAAGAGGGATGAGATGCCTCAACAGATTATGCTTTTCTGTGAAATTTTTTATGTTTGGGGCATTGACTTCATAGGTCCATTTCCAAATTCTAATGGTTACTTTTATATATTGTTAGCTGTAGATTACGTTTCTAAATGGGTGGAAGCAATTCCTACCCGCACTGATGATGCTAACACTGTTGTTTTCTTTGTTAGAAATCATATCATTTGTCGCTTTGGATCACCACGAGCAATCGTGAGCGATCAAGGCACCCACTTTTGTAACAGGAGACTAACAGGATTATTGAAGAGGCATGGGATAATTCATAAAGTATCAATAGCCTATCACCCCCAGACTAATGGGCAAGCCGAGGTGTCTAACAGAGAAATAAAGCGTATATTGCAGAAAATAGTCAAACCTTATAGAAGAGATTGGAGCACCAGGCTACAAGATGCACTCTGGGCATACAGAACAGCATACAAGACACCTATTGGGATGAGTCCCTTCCGCTTAGTTTATGGAAAAGCCTGTCACCTCCCAGTTGAGGTAGAGCACAAAGCCTTTTGGGCAGTGAAAGAGTGCCACATGGGATTTGAGAAAGCCGGAGCTGAAAGGAAGTTGCAACTGCAAGAATTAGAAAGCCTTTGCCTAGAAGCTTATGAGAACTCCAGGCTGTACAAGGAAAAGATGAAGGCTGTGCATGACAAGCACATCAAGAGGAGAGAGTTCCATCCTGGAGACTTAGTCCTCCTTTACAACTCCAGATTGAGGCTCATGCCAGGCAAGTTGAGGTCAAGATGGGAAGGTCCCTATAGATAGAGAAGGTCGAGCCGTACGGAGTTTCCACCTGAGTCATCCTTCAAGCTCTGAATTCATCAAAGTGAATGGACATCGCTTAAAGCTATATCATGGTGAAAAGATGAAGAAAAACAAGGAGCTAGAGATCTTCCCCTTGGAGGATCCACCAACAGCAGAAGACTAAGCTAATGGAGCATCCAACTTAAGGACGTTAAAGCAAAGTGCTGGGTGGGAGACAACCCACCATGGTATGATCGTTCTTTTCCCTCTCCTTAATTTCCTTTTTCAATAACTCTTCTCAGTCCTAGTGCATATATTTTGCATCTACATTTGCATATTGCATATATAAAAAAAAGCACGCGATGCGACAGCGTCGCCGACGCGTCCGCGTCTTATGTGCGTTGGGAAGAAAACTAGATTGATCAGAGAGTCACGTGAAAGTGCGGCTGGAGGCGTGCCTTTTGGCACAAACTCGCCCATGCGACCACGTCACTAACGTGTTCGCGTTGTTTGCGAAATAGCTTCCCCACGCGTCCGCGTCACTCACACGTACGCGTGGCTCTGTGAAATCAACGTAAATGGGTGTATGGCAGTAAGTTGGGCGGGAATGGGGCAGGAATCGTGTTGAGATCACAAGCCCTACCACGCCAACGCGTGCTCCACGCGTCCGCGTCATTTTTCAAAGTATGGCCATTCACGCGATCGCGTCAACCACGCGAATGCGTCACCCTAAAATTTGGCAAAACGAGTTTCAAACAGAGAGTTACACGAACGCGAGGCTGCACTCGCGCCAATAGCACAAATCCACTCACGCGACCGCGTGACCCACACGTTCGCGTCACTTGAAAACACCTCACACCACGCGACCGCGTTACCCACGCGTCCGCGTCACCCACGCGTCCGCGTCACGTACGGCGCACAGCTTATCCAGATAAGCCAAATATCTTATCTTTTCTTCCCCAAATCCTAATTTTTCTTATCCCTTCTTTCTTCTCCCTTCTTCCTCCTTCCTTCTTTCTCACTTTCTCCTTCTTCTTTTTTTCACCACCATTATCAAGGTTTTTCTTTTCTTCTTCCATCTTTCCTTTTCTATTTTTCTTCTTATTTTTATGTTTTCTTCTTCTTTTTATTTTTACTTTCATTATCTATGTTTTCTTTTTTTTCTTTTCCTTTTTCAAACCCTTTTTTCTTGGTGTTGGAAATTTATTTGGGTTTTTATTTTCTATATTTTTCTTGTGGATTATTACGGAATTATTTGACAATTATATGTTACTTTTTATAGGGTTTCTTGCATGTTCAAATTAATACTTTCAATACCTTCTTTACCATGCATGCTAAGTGTTTGTGAAAAAGCCCGTATGGCATCATGCACTACTTTTATGTTATCCTACTTTAATTCCTGTTTTTCACAAAACCTTATTAATTAAATATAATTGTCCATACAAACAGATTGTTAGTTTGACAGGCTTGGTAATCTAACTTGGACATTGAATGCTTGATCCATGCTACTCATGCCTTTGCCGGCATGCCACTAAACACCTTGCATTCAATTTCCATCACATGCACTTGCTTTGTTATAATTGATGAACTTTTCGCATGTAGTCTAGACCATGTGTTAACGACATCTTTGTTTCCCGTGCATTGATTACCACCCATTGTATTCACTTCCTTGCTTGAACCCAGCTTTACTTATTCCTTTCTCTTTTCTTTTTCAGGATGGCCACCAAGAAAGGCAAGCAGAAAGCTACTCCCAAATAACCAGCAAGGAGAGGAACAAAAAGAGCATTAGTGGTAGAACCATCTTCAACAGCAGTTAAGCCCTCAACAAAAAGAATTAAGAGGATTATAAAGGTCGATGAAAAAGAGAGAGCCTTCCCAGCAAAGAACACTGCGCGGTTTCCTAACCGCTATTGTGAGCAGATGTTCCCCATCCTGGCAGAACGGAATTACAACAACGAATACCTTCTTATCCTCCCGACCCGTATTGCTAAATTTGTTGAGCCAAGAATTGAACTAAGACACTGGGGATTCCTATAGAGACAACCACAGCAGGTTAATCTTTAATGGGTAGTTGAATTCTACTCCAATTTCCACTTGCCAACCCTGCAGTCTGTCTATATCCGTCAGAAGCAAGTCCCCATCATAGAAGAGGCCATTCAACGAGCTTTGGATCTTCCCCCTGCTCCAGAAGGACTGGACGCATTTCAAGAAGTCGCACTCAATCGCCAGAGGTACCAATTTGACTGGGACGCTGTTCTTGTAACACCCTACCATACAGAGTCTTATGCTTAAGTCATAATTCAGAGATGGCAAGGTATTACGACCTCTAAAATAAAAATTTAGTACGAATAGTATTGTGAAAAATGATTACAACTAGGAGCCTTTTTAAGAAAAAGGGGTAAAACGAAAATCGTAACTCAAAAAGTGCAACACTCCGATCGATAACGTAACGAACAAGAATAAACCAATGCGAGATTATATATATATAAAAAGTGTCAAAAATGGGAATATCAAACTCAACAGCCGGTTGCAAAGATAACCGATCCGAGCATAGCAACATATACATATACAAGTAAATAAAATAGGAAACCCCAAGGAAACCCTAAAGGGACACAAAGACAGAGAACCTATTCTCCAAAATCTCCTATAAGAGGAGTCATCACAGTTTGTATTATTCGATGGAGATAAAAGTATCTAAGAGAAATCATAAAATCAAAACAGAGTCCCGAGAACAAAGGATCTTCGCTAATCCAGAAGTCTCCAGCATGCCTCAGCGAGAAACCTCACGTCCTGCATCTGAAAATCACAAAATCTGCATGGGTGAGAACCAGAGGTTCCCAGCATGGTAACAGCTTCCACATATATAATATATAATAATAGAGGAAAGCCGAAGGCAATCCTAGAACTTCCTCCAGATAAAAATCAAAGCTTATAAACAAGCTAAACCATAAGTGGCAACTGACTAAAGATCCTTCAGTCTAACTATTTCTTCCCTTTCCAAACCCTTCAGACCTCCCAACCACCAGCAGGAGTATAATGTAGCAAACACAGTTATTTCAGACAAGAGATATACAAGTAAGAACAGATAAGGCATTTAAACAAATAGCAAGTAATATGCAGTCAAATGGGCAATCTCAATCAATTCACATAGTATGCATATGATGAATGCCTGTCCCTAACGGCTGATGATATCATCTGTCAGTTATAGAGCCAACCCGACAAGTCCTGGTAGCTATTGGACTGTCCCTCTGTCGTGCATCCCCAACTCGAGTTATACTCATCACAATCTTGATCATAATCATGATCCATATCCATCACCCTCACTGGTGAATATTTACAGGGGCGAGCTCATCCAGGACTTTCACAGTGCCCGGCCACACTTACGACATAGGGTCAAAAGAGCTTCGAGTCTTAACTTGGAGCACATGGTGGCTAGCCACTGCTTTCTCCCAGGAAACTCTCATCTCCAATAGTGGAAGTGCAAACATTCACAATTTATTCAACAGCATATATGCATTTATATTTAGCCATAATCATGGATCCGCCGTAACACGGCAATAATCTAGCCATCTGGCTCACGGTTAAATCCATAACCATCCAATTCATTAACAATTACGGCCCTTCGGCCCATGGCATAACAAGCACTTCCACCACCATCCTCCGTCTCTCACATAATCATATTTGATCTTCATTAATCATTCATTTTTCCCTTGCTTCACTCATAAGTTACCACATTCACTAGCTCTTTTCCTCATTGCTAGGCATATCATAATGATTTAAGACACAAGTGGTGAGATCGGAGGCTTAGAAGTGTTAAATTTGGCTTTTAAAACTCAAAAATAAACTTTGGGATGAAAACAAGGCCACGCAAATGCACACTCCATGCGTACGCGTGGATGGCTGGTGCACGAAATTGTGATCATCAATGGCGCCATCAACATGGTACGCTCAATTGCAATCTCAACTCTTTATCACAACTTCGCACAACTAACCAGCAAGTGCACTGGGTCGTCCAAGTAATAAACCTTACGCGAGTAAGGGTCGATCCCACGGAGATTGTTGGTATGAAGCAAGCTATGGTCATCTTGTAAATCTCAGTCAAGGGGATTCAAATGGTTATGGAGGATTAATGATTAAAAGATAAATAAAACATAAAATAAAGATAGAGCTACTTATGTAATTCATTGGTGAGAATTTCAGATAAGCGTATGGAGATGCTTTGTCCCTTCCGTCTCTCTGCTTTCCTACTGTCTTCATCCAATCCTTCTTACTCCTTTCCATGGCAAGCTGTATGTTGGGTATCACCGTTGTCAATGGCTACAGTCCTGTCCTCTCAGTGAAAATGTTCAACGCGCTTTGTCACAGAACGGCTATTCATCTGTCGGTTCTCGATCATATCGAAATAGAATCCAGTGATTCTTTTGTGTCTGTCACTAACGCCCCACAATCGCGAGTTTGAAGCTCGTCACAGTCATTCAATCCCTGAATCCTACTCAGAATACCACAGACAAGGTTTAGACCCTCTGGATTCTCAAGAATGGCCGCCAATGGATTCTAGCTTATACCACGAAGATTCTGATTAAGGAATCTAAGAGATACTCATTCAATCTGAAGTAGAACGGAGGTGGTTGTCTGGCACACGTTCATAGGTGAGAATGATGATAAGTGTCATGGATCATCACATTCATTAAGTTGAGGAACAAGTGATATCTTAGAACAAGAATAAGCTTAATTGAATAGAAGAACAATAGTAATTGCATTAATACTCGAGGTACAGCAGAGCTCCACACCTTAATCTATGGTGTGTAGAAACTCCACCATTGAAAATACATAAGAACAAGGTCTAGGCATGGCCATGAGGCCAGCCCCATGATCTAAGATAGCATAAGACTACTCAAAGATAGCTACCCAGATGAAAATACAATAGCAAAAGGTCCTATTTATAGAGAACTAGTAGCTTAGGGTTTACAAAAATGAGTAAATGACATATGAATCCACTTCTGGGCCCACTTGGTGTGTGCTTTGGCTGAGAATTGAAGCTTCTATGTGTAGAGACTTTTCTTGGAGTTAAACGCCAGCTTTTGTGCCAGTTTGGGCGTTTAACTCCCACTTCTGTGCCAGTTCCGGCGTTAAACGCCGGGCAGTCTTGAGCTAATTTGGATCGCCGGTTTGGGCCATCAAATCTCGAGCAAAGTATGGACAATTATATATTGCTGGAAAGCCCAGGATGTCTACTTTCCAACGCAATTAAGAGCGCTCCAATTTGGCTTCTGTAGCTCCACAAAAGCCACTTCGAGTGCAGGGAGGTCAGAATCCAACAGCATCTGCAGTCCTTTTTTAGCCTTTGAATCAGATTTTTGCTCAGGTCCCTCAATTTCAGCCAGAAAATACCTGAAATCACAGAAAAACACAAAAACTCATAGTAAAGTCCAGAAAAGTTAATTTTAAATAAAAACTAATAAAAATATAATAAAAACTAACTAAAACATATTAAAAACATACTAAAAACAATGCCAAAAAGCGTATAAATTATCCGCTCATCACAACACCAAACTTAAATTGTTGCTTGTCCCCAAGCAACTAAAAATCAAATAGGATAAAAAGAAGAAAATATACAATGAATTCCAAAAACATCTATGAAGATCAGTATTAATTAGATGAGCGGGGCTTTTAGCT
>NC_029776.3:32917982-32932566 GCF_000817695.3 Arachis duranensis | reverse complement strand
ATAGGAACTCAGAATTCAGATAGTGTTATTGATTCTCCTAGTATAGTATGTTGATTCTTGAACACAGCTACTTTATGAGTCTTGGCCGTGGCCCAAAGAACTCTATTTTCCAGCATTACCACCGGACATCCATGCCACAGACACGTAAATGGGTGAACCTTTTCAGATTGTGACTCAACTTTGCTAGAGTCCCCAATTAGAGGTGTCCAGGGTTCTTAAGTACACTCTTTTTGATTTGGATCACGACTTTAACCGCTCAGTCTCAAGTTTTCACTTGACACTTTCACGCCACAAGCACATGGTTAGGGACAGCTTGGTTCAGCCGCTTAGGCCAGGATATTATTCCTGTAGGCCTTCCTATCCACTGATGCTCAAAGCCTTGGATCCTTTTTATTTTTACCCTTGCCTTTTGGTTTAAAGGGCTATTGGCTTTTTCTGCTTGCTCTCTCTTTTTTTTTGAATTCACTGCTTTTTCTTGCTTCAAGAATCATTTTTATGATTTTTCAGATCCTCAGTAACATGTCTCCTTTTTCATCATTGTTTCAAGAGCCAACAATTTTACATTCATGAACAACAAATTCAAAAGACATATGCACTGTTTAAGCATACATTCAGAAATCAAAAGTATTGCCACCACATCAAAATAATTAATCTATTATAAAATTAGAAATTCATGCAATTCTTCTCTTTTTCAATTAAGAACATTTTTCATTTAAGAAAGGTGATGGATTCATAGGACATTCATAACTTTAAGGCATAGACACTAAGACACTAATGATCATAAGACACAAACATAAATAAAACATAAAGCATAATTTTCGAAAAACAGAAAAATAAAGAACAAGGAGATTAAAGAACGGGTCCACCTTAGTGATGGCGGCTTGTTCTTCCTCTTGAAGCTCTTATGGAGTGCTTGAGCTCCTCAATGTCTCTTCCTTGTCTTTTTTGCTCCTCTCTTATGATTCTTTGATCTTCTTTAATTTCATGGAGGAGGATGGAATATTCTTGGTGCTCCACCCTTAGTTGTCCCATGTTGGAACTCAATTCTCCTAGGGAGGTGTTGATTTTCTCCCAATAGTTTTGTGGAGGAAAGTGCATCCCTTGAGGCATCTCAGGAATTTCATGATGAGGAATTTCCTCATGTCAATGAGTGGGATCTCTTGTTTGCTCCATCCTCTTCTTAGTGATGGGCTTGTCCTCATCAATGAGGATGTCTCCCTCTATGTTAATTCCAACTGAATTACAGAAGTGACAAATGAGATGAGGGAAGGCTAACCTTGCCAAGGTAGAGGACTTGTCCGCTACCTTATAAAGTTCTTGGGATATAACCTCATGAACTTCTACTTCCTCTCTAATCATGATGCTATGAATCATGATAGCCCGGTCTATAGTATAAATCATGGTAGCCCGGTCTGTAGTAGCTTTGGACCGGTTGCTAGTGGGAATGATTTGAGCATTGGATAAACTCCAACCATCCCCTAGCCACGGGCTTGAGGTCATGCCTTCTCAGTTGAACCGGCTTCCCTCTTGAATCTCTCTTCCATTGAGAGCCCTCTTCACAAATGTCTTTGAGGACTTGGTCCAACCTTTGATCAAAGTTGACCCTTCTAGTGTAGGGGTGTTCACCTCCTTGCATCATGGGCAAGTTGAATGCCAACCTTACATTTTCCGGACTAAAATCTAAGCATTTCCCCCGAACCGTTGTAAGCCAATTCTTTGGGTCCGGGTTCACACTTTGATCATGGTTCTTGGTGATCCATGCATTGGCATAGAACTCTTGAACCATTAAGATTCTGACTTGTTGAATGGGGTTGGTAAGAACTTCCCAACCTCTTCTTTGGATCTCATGTCGGATCTTCGGATATTAACTCTTTTTGAGTTTGAAAGGGACCTCGGGGATCACCTTCTTCATGGCCACAACTTCACAGAAGTGGTCCTGATGCACCCTTGAGATAAATCTCTCCATCTCCCATGACTCAGAGGTGGAAGCTTTTGCCTTCCCTTTCCTCTTTCTAGAGGTTTCTCCGGCCTTAGGTGCCATAAAGGTTATGGAAAAATGAAAAGCAACGCTTTTACCACACCAAACTTAGAAGGTTTGCTCGTCCTCGAGCAAAAGAAGAAAGAAGAGAGTAGAAGAAGAAAGATAGGAGATGGAGGGGGCTTTGTGTTTCGGCCAAGGGGGAAAAGTATTGTTTAGGTTGTGTGAAAATGAAGGAGTGAAGAAGGGTTTATATAGGGGTGGAGAGGTGGTATGGTTCGGCCATTATGGGTGGGTTTGGGAGGGAAAGTGGTTTGAATTTGAATGGTGAGGTAGGTGGGGATCCTGTGGGGTCCACAGATCCTGAGGTGTCAAGGATAGCTCATCCCTACACCAAGTTGCGTGTAAAAATGCCCTTTCTGCCAATCCTGGCGTTAAATGCCGAGCTGCTGCCCCTTTCTGGCATTTAACGCCAGCTTCTTGCCCATTCCTGGCGTTAAACGCCAGTCTGGTGACCCTTTCTGGTGTTAAACGCCCAGAATGGTACCATACTGGGCGTTAAACGCCTATTTTGCTATCTTCACTGGCGTTTAAACGCCAGCAAGTTTTCCTCCAGGGTGTGCTATTTTTCTTTTTGTTTTTCATTCTATTTTTGCTTTTTCAATTGATTTTGTGACTTCACATGATCATCAACCTACAGAAAACATAAAATAACAAAAGGAAAATAGATAAATATAACATTGGGTTACCTCCCAACAAGTGCTTCTTTAATGTCAGTAGCTTGACAGTGGGCTCTCATGGAGCCTCACAGATGTTCAGAGCAATGTTGGAACCTCCCAACACCAAACTTAGAGTTTGAATGTGGGGGTTCAACACCAAACTTAGAATTTGGTTGTGGCCTCCCAATACCAAACTTAGAGTTTGACTATGGGGGCTCTATTTGACTCTGTTTTGAGAGAAGTTCTTTATGCTTCCTCTCCATGGTTACAGAGGGATATCCTTGAGCCTTAAACACAAGGGATTCTTCATTCACTTGAATGATCAATTCCCCTCTGTCAACATCAATCACAGCCTTTGCTGTGGCTAGGAAGGGTATGCCAAGGATGATGGATTCATCCATGCACTTCCCAGTCTCTAGGACTATGAAATCAGCAGGGATGTAATGGTCTTCAATTTTTACCAGAACATCCTCTACAAGCCCATAAGCTTGTTTTCTTGAATTTTCTACCATCTCTAGTGAGATTCTTGCAGCTTGTACCTCAAAGATCCCTAGCTTCTCCATTACAGAGAGAGGCATGATGTTTATGCTTGACCCTAGGTCACACAGAGCCTACTTGAAGGTCATGGTGCCTACTGTACAAGGTATTGAGAACTTCCCAGGGTCCTGTCTCTTTTGAGGTAATCTCTACCTAGTCAAGTCATCCAGTTCTTTGGTTAATCAATCTCAAGAACTCCTTTCTTCTGATTTGTCCTATTATTCACAGGATTCCTTTCAGAAGTGTACATGAATTGGTTATTCGCAACCATTTCAATGAGTTCTTGAGCTTCTTCAGGCTTCTTCTTTAGATGAAGAGATCCTCCTGTAGACCTGTCCAATGACATCTTGGACAGTTCAGACAGACCATCATAGAAGATACATATGATTCTCCATTCAGAAAGCATGTCAGAAGGACACTTTCTGATCAATTGTTTGTATCTTTCCCAAGCTTCATAGAGGGATTCACCTTCCTTCTGTCTGAAAGTTTGGACTTCCACTCTAAGCTTACTCAATTTTTGAGATGGAAAGAACTTTGCCAAGAAGGCATTGACTAGCTTTTCCCAAGAGTTCAGGCTTTCTTTAGGTTGTAAATCCAACCATATCCTAGCTTTGTCTCTTACAGCAAAAGGGAATAGCATAAGTCTGTAGACCTCAGGGTTAACCCCATTGGTCTTGACAGTGTCACAGATTTGCAAGAACTCAGCTAAAAACTGATGAGGATCTTCTAATGGAAGTCCATGAAACTTGCAATTCTGTTGCATTAGAGAAACTAATTGAGGCTTAAGCTCAAAGTTGTTTGCTCCAATGGCAGGGATAGAGATGCTTCTCCCATAGAAGTCGGGAGTAGGTGCAGTAAAGTCACCCAGCACCTTCCTTGCATTGTTGGCATTGTTGTTATTTTTGGCTGCCATGTCTTCTTCTTGTTTGAAGATTTCGGTTAGGTCCTCTACAGAGAGTAGTGCTTTAGCTTCTCTTAGCTTTCACTTCAAGGTTCTTTCAGGTTCAGGGTCAGCCTCAACAAGAATGCTTTTGTCTTTGTTTCTGCTCATATGAAAGAGAAGAGAACAAGAAAGTATGGAGTCCTCTATGTCACAGTATAGAGATTCCTTGAGGTGTCAGAGGAAAAGAAGAATAGAAGGAGAAGGTAGAAGAATTCAAACTTATCAAGAGAGATGGAGTTCGAATTGTTGATAGTGGAGGAGTGTTAGTCCATAAATAGAAGGATGTGAGAAGAGGGGAAGAGTTTTTTTGAAATTAAAGTAAGAGATTTTAAAATAATTAAAAGAATTTTTGAAAATTTGATTGATGATTTTCGAAAATTAAAGTTGGGAAAGAAATAAAGTGATTTTGAAAAAGATTTTGAAATTAGAAATAAAAGAGATATGTGTTCCGAGGGTTACCTGAAACTGTAGGTCGATCTCGGATGAGATCTTCTGTGTTAGTCAGAGCCGACGTGTCCGGCAGGTGTACAGCGGCCGGAGCTGGTGTGTCCGACTTGTTGGACTTGGTGGTGGTGCTGATCCTTCGTCCCCGGAGGGTGGGGGTACCTGCAAGGGACTCTGATGCTTAAGTTAGCAAGGGTATTAAGCAGGTATTGAGTAGAATCAGAGTATGAGTTATACCTGGGTGCTCCAGTGTATTTATAATGGTGAGATGTGGCCTCCTGTGGATAAGATAAGTTAGGTATCTTATCTTATCTTTATCTTATCTTTTAAGTGAGGTCATCTTTAAGGGAACCGCCTTTATCTCTATGGGCTTGGGCTGCCCTTTGGATTTGGGACGTGTTCCTCTATTTGGGCCCTTTGTTTGGGCTTTCCTGTGACTTGGTCGAGATCTTTGAGAAGAGGTCGGGTTGTCCTGACCTGAAGAGGTCGGTCGCTTTGTCTGTAGAACATCCTGGGTCGGACATTTCGACCCAGGGTATGAACAGGGGGTATTTCCTCCCTGCTTGAGCTCGGTCTTCTTTTTTGAGGTCGAGTCCTTGACTTCGGTCCTTCTTTGGTGAAGCCGAACTCAAGCATTTTGTCGATTCCTTTGTATCAGCTTTGAATGTAGAACGTTTCCTCTAGAAGACGCGCGCTTTTACACCGGCGCTTTTTCGGGAACGTGAGAGGTTTAAATGCTTTTAATTTTGAGCATTAATTGCCCCGTTTTCTCCTAGGCTCTTTACTTTGGATTTTGAAAAAACCTGAAAACGGTTTCTCTCTTTTGCTCTTTCGTAACTTCTTTCCTCAGTTCTCTCCACTCTCTGCTTTTGTACTTCTGTTTTCCTTTCATTGCGGCATTATTTGGTGTTCTCTGGGGCTTGGATCTTGCATTGGTTCCTGCGACATTTACTTTTGTGCGCATTCTTCGTGAGAAGGCATTTTCAGATTTCGTCTTCCCTCTTTGAAGCTTGCTGCTCTTTTCCAGGTTGGTATTAGCTTTTCTTGCTTTTTCCGTAGCTTCGTCTTTAATTTTGGTGAATGTTCTGGTTTCGCATTTTCGAAAGTTTGGATCTTTTTGCGATCTTTTACTTGCTGTTGTGGTATGCATTTCTTATCTTCCTTCTTGTGGTTTTTCCCGAAATTTCTGTTGAGGCTTTCTGGGGTTTTACTGTTGCTTTCTGGTTGCTTTTGGTATTGGTAGAAGATCTGTATCTGTTTCTTACTTTTTGGAGATTGCTTCCTGTCTGATCCTTTTTCGAAAAAGGTTGCGTATTTAATGGTCCCATGCTTTGCTTTGGGAATGTTTTGTTTGGTAGGCTCTGTAATGATTTGCCGTGTTTTTTCTTTGATGAAAAGTGCTTGTTGTTTTGAATCCTTTTTTAAGAAATGCTTGGGATGTGATCCGGAAACCTTGCATTGTTGCTACCTCCAAAGGATGCCCCGAGACTTTTGGTTTGAGTCTTGGGGTTTTTCTTTTTCTTGCTTTTCATTGCCTCAGAAGTATTGACCGAGTTGTTTTTCCCTTTGTCCGAGATGTTTGTAGTAACCTCATTTTCTTTTCTTACTTGTAGGATTTAGTTGGCCTCATGTCTTCTCGCAATAACATTGTAGAGATGTCTTCCAGAATTTCCGAGGGGATGTCCGATTGGCTGGACTCCCTTGTTTTGTTGTGTGTTTCCGTTGTGGATGCTGAATTTTGCACAGAGCTGAGAAAACGTCATAGGATTTGTGGTAACAATGCTCGCGAGGGGGATTACGAGCTTGTTGCTCCTGATTCTGATGAGAGGGTTTGCTTTCCGACTTCCATTGAGGGGGAGCGTCCCTTCTTTTATGCCTATGAATACTTTTTCAACCAGTTGAATGTTACTTTTCCTTTTACTGCTTTTGAAACCGACCTGTTGTGGTTGTGTAATATTGCTCCATCCCAGCTTCATCCCAATTCCTGGGGTTTTATTAAAATTTTTCAACTTCTCTGCTGTGAACTAGATGTAACACCTTCCCAGACTCTGTTTCTTTACTTGTTTGTTTCCGCCAAGCCTGGCGGTTCTTCAAAAAAGAAGGCTTCCTGAGTTTCCTTCAGGTCCGCCCAGGGCCACAAAGTTTTTGCTATGTATGATGAGTCCTTTAAGGATTTCAAGAATTACTTCTTTAAGGTTCGTGCTGTCGAGGGGGCCCGCCCCTTTTTTCTTGACAAAAATGATGAGCCTTCTTTCCCTCTAGAGTGGCAGAGGGATGTGAGAGTGTCTCGTTATACTTGGGAGATGCTTGATGATGTTGAGCGTGCTTTTGTTGTTGTTCTTGAGGATCTATGGGGGAAGCCGCCCTATCTTGATACAAAAAGGTTTTTGAATGACCCATCCTTGGTTCGGACTGTTTTGGGTATTTGTCTGACTTGTTTCTGTACTTATTTCCTTTTTCTTCCTCTTTTGTAACTCTTTGTCGTGACTGTTTTTGTGCTTTGTAGAGATGTCAAAGAATAACGACTCTATGAAGGCCTTCAAAAGGGCAAAGAAGGCAACTGCTGCTCTGAACATCTCAGCCAAGGTGGCCGGCGAGGGATCTTCACAGGTCCCCCTGAAGCCCCCTGTGTCGAGTTCCCTTGGGCTGAGGAAAGTAATTCCTACTCCCTCGTTTCATCAAGTCGATCCTCCTCAAACTTCTGCTGCTGCTTCTGGTGCCCCACCTTTGAAAAAGCAAAAAACATCCGAACCCTTTAACTTGGATGCTCCAGACTTTGATGCCATTGAATTTGTTGACCAGCAAATTGCCCCCTATGGTGGGCTTTCCATGGACGACGTGTCTCTTTTAAAGCATTTGTATTTTATTACCCAAAATAGTGTGAAGATGGCCCACATGGGTGCGGCTATTTTTCGAACAATTCAGGGGATTCCGGTTCATGCTACGAAATCTTTTATGGAGGAGGCCAAGTCAGAGTTTGATCGAATCAAGGGTCTGAAGGAGGAGTTGGAGGTGAAGTTGGCCAAGGTGGAGAAGGAACTGGAGGGTGAGAAGGCCAGCTCTATTGCCCTTGCCGCTTCTCTGAAGCTGGCTGAAGACATGGCTTTGAAACATAAGGATAGCTATGTCTCGGCTTATAGGGAATTGATGCATCTTCGGGAGGAGTTGGAAACAGCTCAGGTTAATTATGGTGAGCTTCAGGGTCACCTTGTGGGTAGCGTAACTGCTGCCTCCGAGAACCTGATGGAGCAGTTCCGGGTTGTTGCTCCTGATGCCGACTTGACTCTCATCAGCCTGGATAATATCGTGAGAGATGGTAAGATTGTCCCTGATGACCAGGATGATGAAGAGACTGATCCTCCCCCAATGCCTTCTCTTAAAGTGTCGACCTCCTCTGTTCCTCCTGTTACATCTGATCCGGATTGCCAGATTCTGAACCGAGATGATGGAACCGTAGATGCCGTGCCCCTTCAGACTTGTTCGCCCTCTCCTCATACTGATGCTGCCGGGAAAGCTCCTGATCTTTAGCTGATCTTTTTCTGGATATTTTGTGTAAATAGCCCTGTTTGTGGGCTTTTGAACTTTGTTTTGTTTGACGGTTCTAGTTGTCTGTCTTGCAACTCTTTTTGAAAAACAAAAGTAACTTCTGAGGTTGGTTTTGTGGTGACCTCTTGAAGCTTTTGCATGATATCTGTTAAAATTTTGCTGTTCTGGCTTCTTTAGGTTGTTTGCGTGCTTTATCGTTTGTAGCTTGGATCCTTTTGAGGCCGTGCCTGTGGGGGGTCTGACTTGTTTCTCGGTTTTCTCGCTCTTTGTTTGTATTTTTAGCGCCTTATGACCGATTTCTTTATGTAGGTCCCCCTCAAAAGTTATTTTTATGATCCCCTTTTCTGGGCCTTTACTCGGTCTTTTTCAGGGATTATGTTGATAACTTTTTAATGGTAGGAGTCCGACTTGGTTATGTCGGTCTCCTTTAAGTTATTTTTCGTAGTCCTCTTTCTTGGATCTTTGTCAGATCTCTTTCAGGGACTATTTGTATAACTTTTTTAATGGTAGGAGTCCGACTTGGTTATGTCGGTCTCCTTTAAGTTATTTTTCGTAGTCCTCTTTTTTGGATCTTTGTCAGATCTCTTTCAGGGACTACTTGTATAACTTTTTTAATGGTAGGAGTCCGACTTGGTTATGTCGGTCTCCTTTATCTTATTTTTTGTAGTCCTCTTTTTTGGATCTTTGTCAGATCTCTTTCAGGGACTACTTGTATAACTTTTTTAATGGTAGGAGTCCGACTTGGTTATGTCGGTCTCCTTTAAGTTATTTTTCGTAGTCCTTTTTTTTGGATCTTTGTCAGATCTCTTTCAGGGACTACTTGTATAACTTTTTTAATGGTAAGAGTCCGACTTGGTTATGTCGGTCTCCTTTAAGTTATTTTTCGTAGTCCTCTTTTTTGGATCTTTGTCAGATCTTTTTCAGGGACTACTTGTATAACTTTTTAGTTTTGGGCTGACTTTGTTATGTCAGGCCCTTCTAAGTTAAAGTAATCCTCTTTAATAGGGTTGGCCAGACCTCTTTCCAGGGTTTACTTATAACTTGGGTTGACTTGGTCCGATTTCTAAACGTCGGCCAGTCTTTTAAGTTATTATATTAGCTATCCGTAAGACCTCGTCAGGTTCTTTTTTTGGATTGCTTTCGATAACTTCTTACATTATTCTGTGTTCATCTTTGCCGATTTGTAGAAAAATGGTTGGCGTCTTTAGATCGTCCTTTGGGTGAATCGCGTTTTCACCTTTATCGGACGATTGTCTTTATCGTGGTCGCGTTTACCTTTTCTAACTGTAGTACCTTCTTAGGTTACAGGCGTGCCATGATCTAGGGAGTTCTCGTCCCTCGAGTTCAGATAGTCTGTAGTAGCCCTTCCCAAGTACTTCTTTGACTCGGTAGGGTCATTTCCAGTTGTCTGCCAGCTTTCCTTCTCCGGGTTGAGTTGTTCCAATGTCATTTCTGATTAGGATGAAATCATTCTCTGCAAAACTTCTCGACACTACCTTTTGATTATATCTGGAAGCCATTCGTCACTTTAGGGCTTCTTCCCTGATCCGAGCTCTTTCTTGGATTTCAGGTAACAAGTCGAGCTCTTCTCTCTGAAGTTGGGAGTTTGCTCGTTCATTGTAGTGGACTACTCGGGGAGATCCTTCTTCGATTTCTATTGGAATCATTGCCTCCGCTCCGTATGCTAGTCGGAATGGTGATTCGTTTGTAGTGGAATGGGGGGTTGTTCGATATGCCCATAGGACCTGTGGAAGTTCCTCGGCCCAAGTTCCCTTTGCTTCTTGTAGCCTCCGCTTTAACCCGGCCAATATGACTTTGTTGGCCGCTTCGGCTTGTCCATTGGCTTGGGGATGTTCGACGGAGGTGAACTGGTGTTTTATGTTCAAGTCGGCCACCAGTTTTCTGAAGCCTGCCTCTGTAAATTGAGTACCGTTGTCCGTGGTGATGGAGTATGGTACCCAGAACCTCATAATAATGTTCCTATATAGGAATTTTCGACTTTTTTGGTGAATGTTCCTATATAGGAATTTTTGACTTTTTGGAGCGGTGGCGTTGGCTAGGGGTTCTGCCTCGATCCATTTTGTGAAATAGTTTACTCCTACTATGAGGAATTTTACTTGTCCCGATCCCTGTGGGAAGGGTCCGAGAAGGTCGAGTCCCCATTTCGCAAATGGCCAGGGTGAGGTCACGCTGATGAGCTTTTCTGGTGGAGCAATGTGAAAGTTGGCATGCTTCTGGCATGGTGGACATGTCCTTACAAATTCTGTAGCCTCCTTTTGTAGAGTTGGCCAATAGAATCCCGCCCGGAGTACCTTTTTGGTGAGAGCTTGCGCTCCGAGATGATTACCACAAATGCCGCTGTGTACTTCCTCCAAGACTTCCTTTGTTTTGGAAGTTGGTATGCATTTTAGTAAAGGTGTTGATATCCATTTTTTGTACAGCGTGTTGTTTATGATAGTGTAATACTGTGCCTCCCTTTTCAGCCTCTTTGCCTCCTTTTCATTTGTAGGGAGTTCTTCTGTTTTGAGGTAGTTTATTATAGGGGTCATCCATCCTTGATCCCGACCTATTATGGCTAGGATTCTTTCTTCTTCTGCTATTGACGGATTCTGTAATACCTCCCGGATGAGGCTTCTGTTGTTGCCCCCTGGTTTGGTGCTGGCTAGCTTTGAGAGCACGTCAGCTCAGCATTTTGCTCGCGGGGTATGTGGCAGATCCTATATTCTCCAATTTGTTTGAGCTGTTCTTTGGTTTTATCCAAATATTTTTTTACAGTCGGATCTTTAGCTTGGTAGCTTCCTGTTATTTGTGAGGTGATGACTTGTGAGTCACTGTAAATGTTGAGTTTCTGAGCTCGAACTTCCCTAGCCAGCTTCAGACCAGCTAATAGTGCTTCGTATTCTGCCTGGTTGTTTGAGGCCGGGAATCCGAATTTAAGGGAGAGCTCAAGTTCAGTTCCTTGGTTGCTTTCAAGTATCACACCCGCACTGCTTCCTGTTTTATTCGAGGATCCGTCTACGTATATGTTCCATTCTATTGGGATTTCCGGGATGTCTGTAAATTTTGCGATGAAGTCGGCCAGGTGTTGCGATTTGATTGCTGTACGCGCCTCATATTGGAGGTCGAATTCGGACAACTCGATTGCCCATTGTAGGATTCTTCCTGCTAGATCTATTTTCTGCAATATCCCTTTTATGGGTTGGTTGGTTCGAACTTTAATGGCATGCACTTGGAAATATGGGCGAAGCCACCGGGATGTGAGGATCAGGGCGTAGGCAAACTTTTCTATTTTCTGGTAGTTTAGCTCGGATCCCTGTAGTGCTTTGCTAACGAAGTAGACGGGTTTTTGCCCATGTTCGTCTTCTCTGACTAGTGCTGAGGCTATTGCCCGGCTCCTTACTGTGAGGTATAATATGAGCGGTTCTCCTTCTCGTGGCCGAGATAGGATAGGTGGCCGTCCTAAGAACTCCTTGAAGTCTAGGAAGGCTTGCTCACATTCTGTCGTCCATTCGAACTGTTTTCTTTTTCTTAAAGTAGCATAGAAGGGAAGAGATCTTATCGCAGCTCCTGCTAAGAATCGGGATAGAGCGGCCAACCTCCCGTTGAGTTGTTGTACTTCTTTGATACAGGTTGGGCTCTTCATGTTGAGTCTGGCTCGACACTTGTCTGGATTTGCTTCAATCCCCATTTGTGTGAGCATGAAGCCCAAGAATTTGCCGGCTTCTACTGCGAAGGTGCATTTTGCGGGATTGAGCCGCATGTTGTGTTTCCTGATAGTGTAAAACACTTGAGTCAGGTCGGATAACAATGTATCTTCGCTTTGTGTCTTTATCAACGTATCATCTACATAAACTTCCATGATTTTTCCAGTGTGATCTGAGAAAACTTTATTCATTAGCCTTTGATAAGTAGCTCCTGCGTTCTTGAGACCAAAAGGCATCACTATGTAACAGTAGTTTGCTTTCGGTGTTAGGAACGAGGTTTTTTCTTGATCTGGTGGATACATGGGGATTTGATTGTACCCTGAATATGCGTCCATGAATGAGAGATACTTATATCCTGATGAAGCATCCACTAGAGCGTCGATGCTTGTGAGTGGGTAGGGGTCTTTTGGGCAGGCTTTGTTGAGGTTGGTGTAGTCGGTGCACATTCGCCACTACCCATTTGACTTTTTCACCAAGACGACATTTGCTAGCCATAGTGGATATTTGACTTCCCTTATGAACCCGGCCTCAAGTAGCGCTTGTACTTGTTCTTCTACAGCCTGAGCTCGTTCTGGTCCAAGTTTTCTTCGTCTTTGTTGTACCGGCCGGGATCCCGGATAGACTGCCAATTTGTGGCTCATTAGTTCGGGATCAATACCTGGCATGTCAGCAGCTTTCCATGCGAAGAGATCAACATTATCTCGTAGGAACCGTATTAGTGATTCCTTTATGTCTCCTTTTAGGATCGTGCCAATATTAGTTGTTTTATCCGAGGTGTCTCTGATCTGGATTCTTTCTACTTCTCCTTCGGGTTGTGGTCGGAGTTCTTCTCGCCTCTGAACTCCACCGAGCTCGATTGTGTGGAACTCTCCTCCTTCACCTCAGAGGTTTAGGCTTTCGTTATAACAGCGACGTGCCATCTTTTGATCTGCCTTTATTGTAGCTATCCCTTCCGCAGCTGGAAATTTCATACATAGATGTGGAGTTGAAACTATTGCACCGAGTTGATTTAACGTTGTCCGACCTATTAAGGCATTATAGGCTGAGCTTACGTCGACCACGATGTAGTCTATCTTGAGTGTTCTGGATTGGTTCCTGATGAGCGGATAATTTGTACGCTTTTTGGCATTATTTTTAGTATATTTTTAGTATGATCTAGTTAGTTTTTAGTATATTTTTATTAGTTTTTAGTTAAAATTCACTTTTCTGGATTTTACTATGAGTTTGGTATATTTTTATTAGTTTTTAGTTAAAATTCACTTTTTTGGACTTTACTATGAGTTTGTGTGTTTTTCTGTGATTTCAGGTATTTTCTGGCTGAAATTGAGGGACCTGAGCAAAAATCTGATTCAGAGACTAAAAAGGACTGCAGATGCTGTTGGATTCTGACCTCCCTGCACTCGAAGTGGATTTTCTAGAGCTACAGAAGTCCAATTGGCGCGCTCTCAATGGTGTTGGAAAGTAGACATTCTGGGCTTTCCAGCAATATATGATAGTTTATACTTTGCCCAAGATTTGATGGCCCAAATTGGTGTTCAAAGTCACCATCAGAATTCCCAGCGTTAAACGCCGGAACTGGCACAAGGATGGGAGTTAAACGCCCAAACTGGCACCAAAGCTGGTGTTTAACTCCAAGAAGAGTCTCTACATGAAATGCTTCAATGCTCAGCCCAAGCACACACCAAGTGGGCCCGGAAGTAGATTTTTATGTCATTTACTCATCATTTGTAAACCCTAGACTACTAGTTCTCTATATATAGGACCTTTTGCTCTTGTATTTTAATCTTGGGACATCTAGTTCTTAGATCACGTTTGGAGGCTGGCCTCACAGCCATGCCTAGACCTTGTTCTTATGTATTTTCAACGGTGGAGTTTCTACACACCATAGATTAAGGTGTGGAGCTCTACTGTACCTCGAGTATTAATGCAATTACTATTGTTCTTCTATTCAATTTCGCTTGTTCTTGTTCTAAGATATCACTTGTTCTTCAACTTGATGAATGTGATGATCCGTGACACTCATCATCATTCTCACCTATGAACATGTGCCTGACAACCACCTCTGTTCTACCTTAGATTAAGTAGATATCTCTTAGGTTTTTTAATCGGAATCTTCGTGGTATAAGCTAGAATTGATGGCGGCATTCAAGAGAATCCGGAAGGTCTAAACCTTGTTTGTGGTATTTTGAGTAGGATTCAATGATTGAATGACTGTGACGAGCTTCAAACTCCTGAAGGCTGGGCGTTAGTGACAGACGCAAAAGAATCACTGGATTCTATTCCAACCTGATTGAGAACCGACAGATGAATAGCCGTGCCGTGACAGGGTGCGTTGAACATTTTCACTGAGAGGATGGGAGGTAGCCACTGACAACGGTCAAACCCTTGCATACAGCTTGCCATGGAAAGGAGTAAGAAGGATTGGATGAAGACGGTACGAAAGCAGAGAGACGGAAGGGACCAAGCATCTTCATACGCTTATCTGAAATTCCCACCAATGAATTACATAAGTATCTCTATCTTTATTTTATGCTTTATTTCATCATTCATAACCATTTGAGTTTGCCTGACTAAGATGTACAAGGTGACCATAGCTTGCTTCATACCAACAAGTTCTGTGGGATCGACCCTTACTCGCGTAAGGTTAATTACTTGGACGACCCAGTACACTTGCTGGTTAGTTGTGCGAAGTTGTGATAAAGAGTTGAGATTA
>NC_029776.3:32916049-32917854 GCF_000817695.3 Arachis duranensis | reverse complement strand
CCAAGTTTTTGGATTCATCACCGGTTGAGTTGTGAAAAGTATTGATCACAATTTCGTGCACCAAGTTTTGGCGCCGTTGCCGGGGATTGTTCGAGTTTGGACAACTGACGGTTCATCTTGTTGCTTAGATTAGGTATTTTTTTTTCAGAATTCTTAAGAATGAATTCTAGAGTTTCATGATGATCTGTTGAAGTCTGGCTGGCTGTGAAGCCATGTCTAATTTTATTGGACCGAGGTTTCAACTTATCATCACAAGAGCTTGTTAATTTCTATAAATCTTGCTGTTGGAGCAATGATCTGCTAAGGCTTGGCTGGCCATTGGCCATGTCTAGTGTTTTGGACCGGAGCTTTCTTTGAAAGCTTGGCTGGCTATAAAGCCATGTCTAATCCCTGGACCGGAGTCTTAGACTAACATTGCATGATTCCTGGAATTCTCATTAAGAATTTTGATACCTTTATTTTCTTTTCCACTTAATTTTCAAAAAAGCACAAAAAAAATTACAAAATCATAAAAACCAAAAATATTGTATGTTTCTTGTTGAGTCTAGAGTCTCATGTTAAGTTTGGTGTCAATTGCATGTTTCTGTTCTTTATGCCTTCATGCATGTGTCTTCATTAATCTTCAAGTTGTTCTTGATGATTACATTGCTCTGATTTTTAAATTCTCTTGACTTGAGTGTTTATGTGTCTCGTATGCATTCTCATTTTTTTAGTGTCAGCAGTATACAAACTGCTAAGTTTGGTGTCTTGCATGCATTTTTATTTGATTTTAGTTGCATTTTGATTATTCCTTATTATTAAAAATCTAAAACTATTTTTAATTTGTGTCTTTTCAAGTGAATAATACAGAGGATTGAAGATTCAGAACATTTAGCAGAGGAATTGCACAGAAAAAGCTGGGCGTTCAAAATGCCCAGAGAAGAAGACAGACTGGCGTTTAAACGCCAGCCAGGGTGCCTGGCTGGGCGTTTAACGCCCAAAAGGGTAGTAGTTTGGGCGTTAAACGCCAGAATGTGCACCATTCTGGGCGTTTAACGCCAGGATGGCACAAGAGGGAAGATTTTGTTTTCAAATCAAATTTTTTTTAGTTTTCAAAATCTTTTCAAAATCAAATCTATTTCAAATCATATCTTATCAATCATATATTTTCAAAATCAATTTCTTTCCATTTTCAAAAATACTTGCTCTCAATTAATGATTTGATTCAACATTTCAAGTATGTTGCCTTTTCTGTGAGAAAGGTTTAATGTCTGAATCATATCTTTTCTTGTTAGCCAAGTCATTAATTTTCAAAATCAAATCTTTTTTATTTCTAATTTCAAAATCTTTTTCAAAAATCACTTTACTTCTTTCTCAATCTTGGTTTTCGAAAATCAATTAAAGTTTTTCAAAATATTTTTAAAATCTTTTTAATATTTTCGAAAATTTCTTCCCCTCTTCTCACATCCTTCTATTTATGGACTAACACTATTCCTCAATGCACAATTTGAACTCCATCTTTCCTTGATAAGTTCGAATTTTCTACCTTTTTCTTCTATTTTTCTTTTCCTCTGACACCTCAAGGAATCTCTATACTGTGACATAGAGGATTCCACATTTTCTTGTTCTCTTCTCTTTCATATGAGCAGGAGCAAAGACAAAAGCATTCTTGTTGAGGCTGATCCTGAACCTGAAAGGGCCTTAAAGCGAAAGCTAAGAGAAGCTAAGGCACAATTCTCTGTAGAGGACCTAACAGAAATCTTCAAAGAAGAAGAACCCATGGCAGCCGAAAACAACAACAATGCCAACAATGCAAGGAAGGTGCT
>NC_029776.3:32914967-32915267 GCF_000817695.3 Arachis duranensis | reverse complement strand
CTTGGAGCAATCATAAAGCTAAATGACAAGTTATTTGGTAATGAGACTTGGGAGGATGAACCCCTTTTGCTCACCAAAGAACTGGATGACTTGTCTAGACAGAAATTACCTCAAAAGAGACAGGATCCTGGGAAGTTTTCAATACCTTGGACCATAGGCACCATGACCTTTAAAAAGGCCTTGTGTGACCTAGGGTCAAGTGTAAACCTCATGCCTCTATCTGTAATGGAGAAGTTAGGGATCTTTGAGGTGCAAGCTGCAAAAATCTCACTAGAGATGGCAGACAACTCAAGAAAACAA
>NC_029776.3:32910820-32914740 GCF_000817695.3 Arachis duranensis | reverse complement strand
TCTTTGTGTTTGAGGCTCAAGGATATCCCTCTGTCATCATGGAGAGGAAGCATGAAGAGCTTCTCTCAAAACAGAGCCAAACAGAGCCTCCACAGTCAAACTCTAAGTTTGGTGTTGGGAGGCTACAACCAACTTCTAAGTTTGGTGTTGAACCCCCACATTCAAACTCTAAGTTTGGTGTTGGGAGGTTCCAACATTGCTCTGAGCACCTGTGAGGCTCCATGAGAGCCCTCTGTCAAGCTACTGACATTAAAGAAACGCTTGTTGGGAGGCAACCCAATGTTATATTTTATCTATTTTTCTTTGTTATTTTATGTTTTCTGTAGGTTGATGATCATGAGAATTCACAAAATCAATTGAAAAAGCTAAAACAGAAAGAAAAACAGAAAGAAAAACAGCACACCCTGGAGGAAGATCCTGCTGGCGTTTAAACGCCAGTAAGGCTAGCAGATGGGCATTTAACGCCCAGTCTGGCACCATTCTGGGCATTTAACGCCAGAAAGGGGCACCAGACTGGCGTTAAACGCCAGTAAAGGGCAAGAACCTGGCGTTAAACGCCAGGAATGGGCACCAGCTCGGCGTTTAACGCCAGAATTGGCTAAAAACGCAATTTTGCATGCCATTTGGTACAGGGATGACTTTTCCTTGACACCTCAGGAACTGTGGACCCCACAGGATCCCCACCTACTCCACCACTCTCTCTCTTCTTTACCCATTCACCAATCACCTCAACACCTCTTCCCCAAAAAACCCTTCACCTATCAAATCTCATCTTTCTCTTCACCACTCACATCCATCCTTCATAAAACCCCACCTACCTCACCATTCAAATTCAAACCACTTTCCCACCCAAACCCACCCATACATGACCGAACCCTACCCTTCTCCCCACTCCTATATAAACCCATCTTCACTCCTTCATTTTCACACAACCTAAACACTCATTCTCCCCTTTTTTGGCCGAACCACAAAGCCTCCTCCATCTCCTTCATTTCTTCTTCTTCTACTCTCTTCTTTCTTCTTTTGCCCGAGGATGAGCAAACCTTTTAAGTTTGGTGTGGTAAAAGTATTGCTTTTTGTTTTTCCATAACCATTTATGGCATCCAAGGCCGGAGAAACCTCTAGAAAGAGGAAAGGGAAGGCAAAAGCTTCCACCTCCGAGTCATGAGAGATGGAGAGATTCATCTCAAGGGTGCATCAAGACCACTTCTATGAAGTTGTGGCCTTAAAGAAGGTGATCCCCGAGGTCCCTTTCAAACTCAAAAAGAGTGAATATCCAGAGATCTGACATGAGATCTGAAGGAGAGGTTGGGATGTTCTTACCAACCCCATTCAACAAGTCGAAATCTTAATGGTTCAAGAGTTCTATGCCAATGCATGGATCACCAAGAACCATGATCAAAGTGTGAACCCGGATCCAAAGAATTGGCTTACTATGGTTCGGGGGAAATACTTGGATTTTAGTCCGAAAAATGTAAGGTTGGCATTCAACTTGCCCATGATGCAAGGAGATGAGCACCCTTACACTAGAAGGGTCAACTTTGATCAAAGGTTGGACCAAGTCCTCATAGACATTTGTGAAGAGGGCGCCCAATGGAGGAGAGATTCAAGAGGGAAGCCGGTTCAACTGAGAAGGCATGACCTCAAGCCCGTGGCTAGGGGATGGTTGGAGTTCATCCAACGCTCAATCATTCCCACTAGCAATCGGTCCGAAGTTACTATAGACCGGGCTATCATGATTCATAGCATCATGATTGGAGAAGAAATAAAAGTTCATGAGGTTATATCCCAAGAACTTTATAAGGTGGCGAACAAGTCCTCTACCTTGGCAAGGTTAGCCTTTCTTCATCTTATTTGTCACCTCTGTTATTCAGTTGGAGTTGACATAGAGAGAGACATCCCCATTGATGAAGACAAGCCCATTACTAAGAAGAGGATGGAGCAAACAAGAGACCCCTCTCATCATCAAATCCCTGAGATGCCTCAAGGGATGCACTTTCCTCCACAAAATTATTGGGAGCAACTAAACACCTTCCTAGGAGAATTGAGTTCCAACATGGGACAACTAAGGGTGGAGCACCAAGAACATTCCATCCTCCTCCATGAAATTAGAGAAGATCAAAGAATCATGAGAGAGGAGCAACAAAGACAAGGAAGAGACATTGAGCAGCTCAAGCACTCCATAGGATCTTCAAGAGGAAGAACAAGCCGCCATCACTAAGGTGGACCCGTTCTTTAATTTCCTTGTTCTTTATTTTTTCTGTTTTTCGAAAATTATGCTTATGTTTATCTATGTTTGTGTTTATGATCATTAGTGTCTTAGTGTCTATGCCTTAAGGTTATGAATGTCCTATGAATCCATTACCTCTCTTGAATGGAAAATGTTCTTAATTGAAAAAGAGAAGAATTGCATAAATTTTGAATTTTATAACAGTTTAATTATTTTGATGTGGTGGCAATACTTTTGTTTTTTGAATGTATGTTATAAACAGTGCATATGTCTTTTGAATTTGTGGTTCATGGATGTTGGCACTTGAAAGAATGATGAAAAAGGAGACATGTTACTGAGGATCTGAAAAATCATAAAAATGATTCTTGAAGCAAGAAAAAACAGTGAATACAAAAAAAAGAAGGAAAAAAACGAAAAAAAAGAAGGGAGAAAGAGAAAAAGAAAGAAAAGAAAAAAATATAATAATAAAGTTGTGATCCAAGGCAAAAAGAGTGTGCTTAAGAACCCTGAACACCTCTAATTGGGGACTCTAGCAAAGCTAAGTCACAATCTGAAAAGGTTCACCCAATTATGTGTCTGTGGCATGTATGTTTCCGGTGGTAATACTGGAAGACAGAGTGCTTTGGGACACGGCCAAGACTCAATAAGTAGCTGTGTTCAAGAATCATCATACTTAACTAGGAGAATCAATGACACTATCTGGATTCTGAGTTCCTAAAGAAGCCAATCATTCTGAATTTCAAAGGATAGAGTGGGATGCCAAAATTGTTCAGAGGCAAAAAGCTAAAAGTCCCGCTCATCTAATTAATACTGATCTTCATAGATGTTTTTGGAATTCATTGCATATTCTCTTCTTTTTATCTTATTTGATTTTCAGTTGCTTGAGGACAAGCAACAATTTATGTTTGGTGTTGTGATGAGCGGATAATTTGTACGCTTTTTGGCATTGTTTTTAGTATGTTTTTAGTATGATCTAGTTAGTTTTTAGTATATTTTTATTAGTTTTTAGTTAAAATTTACTTTTCTGGACTTTACTATGAGTTTGTGTGTTTTTCTGTGATTTCAGGTATTTTCTGGCTGAAATTGAGGGACTTGAGCAAAAATCTGATCAGAGACTAAAAAGGACTGCAGATGCTGTTGGATTCTGACCTCCCTGCACTCGAAGTAAATTTTCTGGAGCTACAGAAGCTTAATTGGCGCGCTCTCAATGGCGTTGGAAAGTAGACATCCTGAGCTTTCTAGCAATATATGATACTCTATACTTTGCTCAAGATTTGATGGCCCAAACCGGTGTTCAAAGTTACCATCAGAATTCCCAGCGTTAAACGCCGGAACTGGCACAAGGATGGGAGTTAAACGCCCAAACTGGCACCAAAGCTGGTGTTTAACTCCAAGAAGAGTCTCTACACGAAATGCTTCAATGCTCAGCCCAAGCACACACCAAGTGGGCCCGAAAGTGGATTTTTATGTCATTTACTCATCATTTGTAAACCCTAGACTACTAGTTCTCTATATATAGGACCTTTTGCTATTGTATTTTAATCTTGGGACATCTAGTTCTTAGATCACGTTTGGAGGCTGGCCTCACAGCCATGCCTAGACCTTGTTCTTATCTATTTTCAACGGTGGAGTTTCTACACACCATAGATTAAGGTGTGGAGCTCTGCTGTACCTCGAGTATTAATGCAAT
>NC_029776.3:32909218-32910759 GCF_000817695.3 Arachis duranensis | reverse complement strand
CTATTGTTCTTCTATTCAATTCAACTTGTTCTTCAACTTGATGAATGTGATGATCCATGACACTCATCATCATTCTCACCTATGAACGTGTGCCTGACAACCCCTCCGTTCTACCTTAGATTGAGTGGATATCTCTTGGATTCTTTAATCAGAATCTTCGTGGTATAAGCTAGAATTGATGGCGGCATTCAAGAGAATCCGAAAGGTCTAAACCTTGTCTGTGGTATTCTGAGTAGGATTCAATGATTGAATGACTGTGACGAGCTTCAAACTCCTGAAGGCTAGGCGTTAGTGACAGACGCAAAAGAATCACTGGATTCTATTCCAACCTGATTGAGAACCGACAGATGAATAGCCGTGCTGTGACAGGGTGCGTTGAACATTTTCACTGAGAGGATGGGAGATAGCCACTGACAACGGTGAAACCCTTGCATACAGCTTGCCATGGAAAGGAGTAAGAAGGATTGGATGAAGACGGTACGAAAGCAGAGAGACGGAAGGGACCAAGCATCTTCATACGCTTATCTGAAATTCCCACCAATGAATTACATAAGTATCTCTATCTCTATCTTTATGTTTTATTCATCATTCATAACCATTTGAGTTTTCCTGACTAAGATTTACAAGGTGACCATAGCTTGCTTCATACCAACAATCTCTGTGGGATCGACCCTTACTCGCGTAAGGTTTATTACTTGGACGACCCAGTACACTTGCTGGTTAGTTGTGTGAAGTTGTGTTTATGCCATGGTATTGAACACCAAGTTTTTGGATTCATCACCGGGGATTATTTGAGTTGTGAAAAGTATTGATCACAATTTCGTGCACCAGTTCCCCTTTCCGAAGGTTGTATGCAGCGATACGTATCCCAGCGGTTGAACTGGGGTATCTCCTAGTCCAAACAGGCTGTTCGGGTACGCTCTTAGCTCTTTTTCTTCTAAATCGAGTTTGTCGAAGACAGTTTTGAATAAGATGTTGGCAGAGTTTCCCTGGTCAATTAATGTACGGTGAAGGTTGGTGTTTTCCAGTACGAACGTAATGACCATGGGGTCGTCATGTCCCGAGATGATTCTGGATGCGTCTTCCTTGGTAAACGTGATTGCTGGGATGTCTGGGGCTTCCTTTTTTCCTTCGACGTGGTATACCTCTTTGAGGTGTCGCTTGCGAGATGATTTGGAGATTCCTCCCCCAGCAAATCTGACGTGTATCACGTGGACATGTCTTTCTGGTGTGCGAGGCGATCGTTCAGATCGTCCGACGTCCTCATCCCTCCTTCTTTTCCTTGGTTCTTCGTCCCGGTTGGCCAAGAACCGATCTAATTTTCCTTCTCGTACTAATTTTTCTATGACGTTTTTCAAATCAAAGCATTCATTGGTAGAATGCCCTCGAAATCGGTGATATTCACAGTATTCATTCCGATTTCCTCCTCCTCTTTTACCTTTAAGTGGCCGAGCTGGAGGGATTTTCTCTGTATGGCAGACTTCTTTGTAAACATCTACCAAGGATACCCTAAGAGGAGTATAGTTATGATATTTTTTGAG
>NC_029776.3:32907366-32908888 GCF_000817695.3 Arachis duranensis | reverse complement strand
GTTTTGAGATCAGCTTCGAGTTTTATAAGCTTATCTTCTAATTCTCGGCGCCGCCTTATTTCCCGGCGTAGATCTTCTTCTTTTTCTCGTCGATGTTGGGCTTCTTTCTCAAGTTGCTCCAATCGATTTTGAAGTGCTTCTATTACTCCTGGATTTGACGAATTTTTGTCTCCGTTGGTTTCTGGAGTATCTTTGAGTATCGTGTCCGCATTTTTATGCGGCGTTCTGTCTTCCAAACCTGAATCGTGGTCGTTGTCATGGTCATCCGCCATGTTAATGGATGACTTCCAGGTTCCCCGGCAACGGCGCCAATGTTCCGAGGGTTACCTGAAACTGTAGGTCGATCTCGGATGAGATCTTCTGTGTTGGTCGGAGCCGACGTGTCCGGCAGGTGTACGGCGGCCGGAGCTGGTGTGTCCGACTTGTTGGACTTGGTGGTGGTGCTGATCCTTCGTCCCCGGAGGGTGAGGTACCTGCAAGGGACTCCGATGCTTAAGTTAGCAAGGGTATTAAGCAGCTATTGAGTAGAATCAGAGTATGAGTTATACCTGGGTGCTCCAGTGTATTAATAATGGTGAGATGTGGCCTCCTGTGGATAAGATAAGTTAGTTATCTTATCTTATCTTTATCTTATCTTTTAAGTGAGGTCATCTTTAAGGGAACCGCCTTTATCTCTATGGGCTTGGGCTGCCCTTTGGATTTGGGATGTGTTCCTCTATTTGGGCCCTTTGTTTGGGCTTTCCTGTGACTTGGTCAAGATCTTTGAGAAGAGGTCGGGTTGTCCTGACCTGAAGAGGTCGGTCGCTTTGTCTGTAGAACTTCCCGGGTCAGACAGCTCGACCCAGGGTATGAACAGTGCCCCTGCTTGAGCTCGGTCTTCTTTTTTGAGGCCGAGTCCTTGACTTCGGTCCTTCTTTGGTGAAGCCGAACTCAAGCATTTTGTCGATTCCTTTGTATCAGCTTTGAATGTAGAACGTTTCCTCTAGAAGACGTGCGCTTTTACACCGGCGCTTTTTCGGGAACGTGCGAGGTTTAAATGCTTTTAATTTTGAAGCTCCACAATCGCGAGTTTGAAGCTCGTCACAGTCATTCAATCCTTGAATCCTACTCAGAATACCACAGACAAGGTTTAGACCTTCAGGATTCTCAAGAATGTCGCCATCAATTCTAGCTTATACCACGAAGATTCTGATTAAGGAATCCAAGAGATATCCATTCAATCTAAGGTAGAACGGAGGTGGTTGTCTGGCACACGTTCATAGGTGAGAATGATGATGAGTGTCACGGATCATCACATTCATCAAGTTGAGAAACAAGTGATATCTTAGAACAAGAATAAGCTGAATTGAATAGAAGAACAATAGTAATTGCATTAATACTCGAGGTACAGCAGATCTTCTCACCTTAATCTATGGTGTGTAGAAACTTCACCGTTGAAAATACATAAGAAAAAGGTCTAGGCATGGCTGTGAGGCCAGCCCCATGATCTAAGATAGCATAAGACTACTCAAAGATAGCTACC
>NC_029776.3:32894318-32907357 GCF_000817695.3 Arachis duranensis | reverse complement strand
TGAGCATTGAAGCTTTCATGTGTAGAGACTTTTCTTGGAGTTAAACGCCAGCTTTTGTGCCAGTTTGGGCGTTTAACTCCTACTTCTGTGCCAGTTCCGGCGTTAAACGCCGGGCAGTCTTGAGCTGATTTGGAACGCCAGTTTGGGCCATCAAATCTCGGGCAAAGTATGGATAATTATATATTGCTGGAAAGCCCAGGATGTCTACTTTCCAACGAAATTGAGAGCGCGCCAATTGGGCTTCTGTAGCTCCATAAAATTCACTTCGAGTGCAGGGAGGTCAGAATCCAACAGCATCTGCAGTCCTTTTTCAGCCTTTGAATCAGATTTTTGCTCAGGTCCCTCAATTTCAGTCAGAAAATACCTGAAATCACAGAAAAACACATAAAATCATAGTAAAGTCTAGAAAAGTAAATTTTAAATAAAAACTAATAAAAATATAATAAAAACTAACTAAAACATACTAAAAACATACTAAAAACAATGCCAAAAAGCGTATAAAATTATCCGCTCATCAATGGCCACAAAAGCTCATCAGCGCGCAAGCATCATACACGCGGACGCGTGGGTTGAAAATTAGCCAAACGACGCATACGCGTCAGCCACGCTCACGCACGGGTACATTTGTGCCCCAGGCACAAACTGGCACAACTTTGGCACAACTCTCGGGAAAATGGCTAGGCATTGGGTGCATCACATCGACGCACACGCGCACACCATGTGCACGCGTGGATGGTGCCTTTTCGAAAGACGGCACGTACGTGCTAAGTGTGCCTACACGCGGAGGGTCATTCTGCTAAAAATTTTCTAAGTTAAAAGCTGAAGACTTCACAGATTCAACCCCCATTCTTTCGACGGACATAACTTTCTCATTTTAAATCGTTTTCCGCCCGTTCTTCCAACGGCATGGACATCCCAGATCTAATTTTATTTCTAAACAAGTTTGTTACAAAACAGGGATCTGTAGTCCAAGTTATGTCCCGTCAAATTATGCCCAAAAATCATGTTTTCATACAAGACCACAAGGTGCCATTTTCAAAACAATCCATTTTCAACTCCTTTCAAAATCAACCAAAATATGCCAATTTCAACCATTTTTAAAATCAATCAAAATGTACCAAAATCAACATCAAGCCTCCTCAACTCACACTTTAACACTTTACCATAACTCACAAAATATCATCCCACCATTTTAACACTTCTTAATCAAATAGCTAAGAGACAAACACATAAACATGTCATACATACTTTCTCATCCCAATTTCCAATAATGCCATTTCCAATCAACCATCATTGTACATAATCAATATCATACGCACCATCAACATGGATTCACCCATAATTCAACCTTGATCAACCATCAAGCATATATCACAACATGCATATTTCTCATACAACATACCATCAAGGCATCAATAATCATCATCACATATATGACCACATCATATATCTCAACCATTCAACAACATCAATAATTCAATGCCTATCTTAGGGCCTCTAGCCTAAGTATTTCCTACCACATTACATATTAGATACGAGAAACCCAGACCATACCTTAGCCGATTTCTCAAGCTCAACCAGAGCACTTCCAAACTACTTGTCCACAAGCTCTCTAGGTCTCAACACCTCCAAGAACATATTTTTACCACCAAAAATCCCTTTTTAAGCTTTCCAAGGTCTCAATCAAGCCCCAATATTCACACATACACAACCTAAGCCACAATCATCATACACATACACAACATCTCAATACCCAAACATCATAGAACAACAAACTATACTAGGGTTGAGAATCTTACCACACCCAAGGTCCAATGAGATAAGATTAATCTTCTCCTTCAAGAGAGTTTGGTCCTATAACATCAAAGAGCCCAAAATTTCAACATTTTTGCTCATGAAACTCGCAACAAGGCTGGAAATTCGAAGATAAAAATGTGGCTTACCTCAAGATTGATTGTATGGGTTTTTTAGAGCTCTCCGCGGTGAAGGTGTGGCCGCAAACGGTGCGGCAATCGAAGCTCTAGATAAAAAGTTATGGTGGTTTGAAGATTAAGTGAGAGATAGAAGTTTGAGAGAGTGTTCTTCCCCTCTCTTACTCCATTTTCAGCGTGTTTGAGTGTGTTGTGAGGAGAGAGAGTGCTGAAATGAGTGTTTTAGGGTTTAGTTATGTTGGGCCAAGGGCCCACTTTGGGTCCGGTTGGCCCAGTTTGACCCATTCGGTCCAATCTTGGTCTGATTTCTATAAAATTGGTACCGAAATTCTCGTCTCAATCTTTTCTATCATATTAAGCCATAAAAATCACATTTTTGGATTTCTAGAATAAATTTTCATTTATGGGTTAATTAGTCATTAATTAACCGGGTCTTACATTCTACCCACCAAATTGGGAATTTTGCCCACAAAATTCAAATTCAATTACCTGAGAATAAGTGCGGATAATCCGTTCACATCTCCGACTCAAGTTCCCAAGTGTGTTCCTCAACACCGCCTCGACTCCGAGCCACTTTGACTAATGAGACCTTTTTTTCACGCAACCGTTTGATACTAGTATCATCAATTCTAACTGGAGCCACTGGAAGCGTCAAATCTTGTCTTAACTGAATCGATTCAGGTTCCAACACATGGCTAGCATCAGTAGTGTACTTCCGAAGTTGTGACACGTGAAACACATTGTGCAGGTTCGAAAGATGAGGTGGTAGAGCCATCTGATACGCCACCGGTCCAATCCTCTCCAGGATCTGAAACGTACCAATGTACCGAGGATTCAACTTCTTCGCTTTAATCGCCTTACCTACTCCTGTGGTCAGAGTAACCTTAAGGAAAACATGGTCTCCTTCCTCAAATTCCAAGGGTTTCCGCCTCTGATCGGTGTAACTCTTCTGCCGACTCTGTGCCGTAAGCATCCTATCTCAGATTTTCTTGACTTGTTCAGTGGTCTCAGCTATCATCTCTGGCCCCAACAAGCCTTTCTCTCCAGCTTCATACTAACATAGCGGAGATTAACATTTTCTCCCATACAAGGCCTCATACGGAGCCATTCCAATGCTCCCATGGTAACTATTATTGTATGCAAACTCCACTAACAGCATATGTCGATCCCAACTCGCCGGTTGGTCCAAAACACAAGCTCTCAACATATCCTCTAATGTTTGGATCGTCCTCTCGGATTGACCATCTATTTGAGGATGGTAAGCTATACTCAAGCTTAATCGGGTTCCAAAAGCTTTCTGAAATGCACCCTAGAACCTCGAAGTGAAACGAGGATCTCTATCAGAGATTATAGTAGCAAGTACACCATGAAGTCTCACAATTTCCTTTATGTATAACCGTGCTAGCTCCTCAAGGGTGTAAGTCATCTGAATGGGCAAAAATTGAGCTGACTTCGTCAGTCGGTCCACAATCACCCAGATAGCATCAAAACCAGCCCTAGTCCTTGGCAATCCCGACACAAAGTCCATTGCAATACCTCCCCACTTCCATTGCAGAACCCCTAAAGGTTGCAACATCCCAGAAGGTCTTTGATGTTCAATCTTTACCTTTCGACAAGTTAAGCACTTTGATACATATTCTGCCACATCATTCTTCATACCCGGCCACGAAAACATCGCCTTTAAATCATAGTACATCTTAGTACTTCCTGGGTGAATGGAGAATCTGCTTTTGTGTGCCTCCTTTAAAATATCTTGCCTCAAAATGCCAACATCCGGCACAATGATCTTACCCTTGAATCTCCATAACCCATCTTTTTCATCCGATACTATCCACTGTTTCCCTTGCTCAATAGCCGGTAACACCTTCCATAACGCTTCATCATTTTTATGAGCCTTTAGGAGTTTGGACTTAAAGTCACTTGAAATTTCTAATCAGCTTAAACAAAAGGTTCCAGATACTTCTCGAGCACCAATTTTTAGACTCTCAAATCCCTTGAGCAACTTCTCCTCTTGAAGCATCATCCAAGCCGCATATAACAACTTCCGACTTAACGTATCCGCCACTACATTTGCCTTTCCCGGATATTAAGCTCTTTCTGATCAAAGAGATATTTCAAGCTCTTGTGATCGGAGAAGATTTGGAACTTAACCCCATAGAGATGATGCCTCCACACCTTCAAGGCAAACACAATCGCAGCGAGTTCTAAATCGTGCGTAGGGTAACTAACTTCATGAGGTCTCAACTAGCGTGAGGCATACACCACCACATTATGATGCTGCATCATCACACATCCTAGACCCTTTAATGAGGCATCACAGTACACCTCAAATGGTTCGTTCGGCTCAGGTAACACCAACACAAGTGTAGTGGTTAACTTTTTCTTCAATGCCTGAAAGCTCTCCTTGCACTCAGGAGTCCAAACAAACAGAGTGTCTTTGCAGGTTAACTTTGTCAACGACAAAGCTAATTGTGAAAAGCCTTTGATGAACCTTCGTTAATAGCCAGCTAAGCCCAGAAAACTCCTTATCTCAGTTACTGTGGTTGGTTGCTTCCAATCCATCACAGCCTCCACCTTAGCTGGATCTACGGCTATTTCCTTCTTACTCACCACGTGACCCAAAAACTTCACCTCACTCTTCCAGAACTCACACTTAGACAGTTTCGAATAGAGTTTCTTCTCCTTTAGAATCTGCAACACGGTCCTCAAGTGTTTCGCATGCTCTTCTTCAGTCTTGGAGTAAATTTGTATGTCGTAAATGAAGACAACAAAGAATTTATCCAGAAATAGATGGAACACTCTGTTCATATAATCCATGAATACTGCAGGAGCGTTTGTCAACCCAAAGGACATTACAGTGTACTTGTAATGACCATAACGAGTCCTGAAAGCAGTCTAAGGGATATCCTCACCCCTCACCCTTATCTGGTGATAACCGGATCGCAAATCGATCTTGGAGAAAACCCCAGCTCCTTGTAACTAATCCATGAGATCATCAATTCTTGGAAATGGGTACTTATTCTTTATGGTGACCTTGTTCAGCTGCCTGTAATCCACACAGAGCCGCATACTCCCATCTTTCTTCTTTACCAGTAACACTGGAGCACCCCACGGGGAAACACTTGGTCGGATAAAGTTCTTACCCAACAAATCCTCTAACTGAGACTTTAGCTCGGCCATCTCTAACGGTGACATTCTACAAGGAGCACTTAATATTGGTCCCACCCCACGCACCAATTCGATAGCAAACTCGACCTCTCGGTTAGGTGGAAATTTATCAATGTCATTGGGAAACACCTCCGGAAACTCACACTACCGGAATTTAATCCAACCTTTGATCATCACCCGAAACACCCGCGGTTAACAACAGGATACCCTGACATTAATTCTGGAACAGTTCACCATCATCGAATTCAAGTAATAATTATTCACTACGATCGGACCTTTTGTATCTTCTGGCATAAAGTACATTGACTTTGTAGAACAATCAAGCAGGACATAGTTCTCATATAACCAGTCAAATCCTAAGATAAGATCAAGACCGATCATTGGCAAGCAGATTAAATTATGGACAAAATCACGCTGCTTGAACCTAAACGAAACTTTCGGGCATCCTAGCCTAGTTACCATGGCTTCATGGGTAGCATTATACACTTTTAGGTCATAACCTAAGGTTACGATCTTCAATCCTAACTCATGGGCTTTCTCAAATGCAATGAATGAATGCGATGCTCCCGAATCAAATAAAGCATTTAAAGTTTGACCAGCCATTTCACAGTTACTTTGAATGAGTGTCTCGGATCCCTCGGCACCCATAGCTGAGGTGGTGAATACCCGACCAGTCTGTTGTGCTTTCCCAGCACCTTGCTTTCGCTTCTCCAGACAACTTGCGGTTTTATGCCCCGCCTTTCTACAATTGTAGCACAAACCCCATCCAGCCTTGCATGGTGCTCCCGAATGGTGACTCCCACACCTAGTACAAGTTTGATCATTCTGAGGCTGCTTCCCAAACTTTTTCCCTTGGGAGTTGTTGTGGGGCCTCCTAAAGGAACCTCCCATCTTGAAAGGCGGACCTCTAGGTGCAAAGCTCTTCCCTCAGTTTTGTGGGAATGATCCTTTGTGACTTCCTCTCTCAGCAGCTGCCTTCTTCACACACTCTTCAGCAACCCTACACTTGTTCACCAACTCGAAGAAAGTCTTAATCTTCATTGGTCCCACTGAACTGAAAATATCGCTCCGGAGTCCTCCTTCATACTTAACACACTTCCATTCCTCATATTCCACCGGAGTCCCTTGACACATACAAGAGAACCTGAACAGCTCTTCAAACTTGTTAGTATACTCAGATACGGACATGGTACCATGCTTCAGCTGCAGCAACTCAAGTTCCTTGGCCGTGCTGGCAAAAGTCGAAAAATGCTTCTTATAGAACTCCTCTCAGAAGACATCCCAAGTGATATAGTCATCACCCGGCTGCAAAAGACGTCAGATACCTTACCACCAATACGACGCTTCACAGTGAGCAAATAGGTAGCAAACTCAACACGCTGTCCTTCAGGTACCACCTGCGCTTGCAGTGCTTGTTCCATAGCCTGAAACCATGTATCAACTTCAGTCGGGCTAGTAGTTCCCTTGAACTTAGGTAGATTAACCTTCAAAAAGTTTGCTAATGTCATCGGGCCCTGAACACCACCTCCATCATTACCATGGTTGTTTATCTGTTGACCAAGAGCCTCAGCAGTGGCTTGCATAGCAGCAGCCATGTTCTCCAATGCAGTCATAAAGTTTATCAGGTCATTAAGGTTAACCTCCGATGCACGAGCATTCGTATGACCTCTCCCACAGCCTCTACCGCGCCCACGAGGCGCCATCTAGTCCTTATACACACCAAACAATTGATATCAAGTTGATCAGTCTCAATATTGGAAGTCTAGTGCTTTAAAGTCCTAATGCATGCTCATGAATGTTTATGCCAATTATATCAAGCAGATATACTAATAGCACATAACACACATACAGAGAATGCACAGAAGCATAGTCAGTCCATCCCTCAGGCTCTACAGGAACAAACTGCTCTAATACCATAATGTAACACCCTACCATATAGAGTCTTATGCTTAAGTCATAATCCAGAGATGGCAAGGTATTACGACCTCTAAAATAAAAATTTAGTACGAATAGTATTGTGAAAAATGATTACAACTAGGAGCCTTTTTAAGAAAAAGGGGTAAAACAAAAATCGTAACTCAAAAAGCGCAACACTCCGATCGATAACGTAACGAACAAGGATAAACCAACGCGAGAATACACACAAGTAAATAAAATAGGAAACCCCAAGGAAAACCCAAAGGGACACAAAGACAGAGAACCTATTCTCCAAAATCTCCTATAAGAGGAATCATCACAGTTTGTATTATTCAATGGAGATAAAAGTATCTAAGAAAAATCATAAAATCAAAACAGAGTTCCGAGAACAAAGGATCTTCGCTAATCCAGAAGTCTCCAACATGCCTCAGTGAGAAACCTCACGTCCTGCATCTGAAAACCACAAAATCTGCATGGGTGAGAACCAGAGGTTCCCAGCATGGTAACAGCTTCCACATATATAATATATAATAATAGAGAAAAGCCGAAGGCAATCCTAGAACTTCCTCCAGATAAAAATCAAAGCTTATAAACAAGCTAACCCATAAGTGGCAACTGACTAAAGATCCTTCAGTCTAACTATTTCTTCCCTTTCCAAACCCTTCAGACTTCCCAACCACCAGCAGGAGTATAATGTAGCAAACACAGTTATTTCATACAAGAGATATACAAGTAAGAACAGATAAGCCATTTAAACAAATAGCAAGTAATATGCAGTCAAATGGCCAATCTCAATCAATTCACATAGTATGCATATGATGAATGCCTGTCCCTAATGGCTGATGATATCATCTGTCGGTTATAGAGCTAACCCGACAAGTCCTGGTAGCTAACCATTAGACTGTCCCTCTATCAGACATCCCCAACTCGAGTTATACTCATCACAATCTTGATCATAATCATGATCCATATCCATCACCCTCACTGGTGAATATTTACGGGGGCGAGCTCATCCGGGACTTTCACAGTGCCCGGCCACACTTACGACATAGGGTCAAAAGAGTTTTGAGTCTCAACCTGGAGCACGTGGTGGCTAGCCACTGCTTTCTCCCAGGGAAACTCTCATCTCCAATAATGGAAGTGCAAACATTCACAATTTATTCAACAGCATATATGCATTTATACTTAGCCATAATCATGGATCTGCCATAACATGGCAATAATCTAGCCATCCAGCTCACGGTTTAATCCATAAACATCCAATTCATTAACAATTACGGCCCTTCGGCCCATGGCATAACAAGCACTTCCACCGCCATCCTCTGCCTCTCACATAATCATCTTTGATCCTCATTAATCATTCATTTTTTCCTTGCTTCACTCGCAAGTTACCACATTCACTAGCTCCTTTCCTCATTGCTAGGCATATCATAATGATTTAAGATACAAGTGGTGAGATCGGAGGCTTAGAAGTGTGAAATTTGGCTTTTAAAACTCAAAAATCAACTTTGGGATGAAAACAGGGCCACGCGTACGCGCACTCCACGTGCATGCGTGGATGGCCACAAAAGCTCATCGGCACGCAAGCGTCATACACGCGGACGCGTGGGTTGAAAATTAGCCAAACGACGCGTACGCGTCAGCCATGCGTACGCGCGGGTACATTTGTGCCCCAGGCACAAAACTGGCACAATTTTGGCACAACTCTCGGGAAAATGGCTAGGCATTGGGTGCATCACATCGATGCGCACGCACACGCCACGCGCATGCGTGGATGGTGCCTTTTCAAAAGACGGCGCATACGCGCCAAGCGCGCCTACGCGCGGAGGGTCATTCTGCTAAAAATTTTCTAACTTAAAAGCTGTAGACTTCACAAATTCAATCCACATTCTTCCGACGGACATACCTTTCTCATTTTAAATCATTTTCCGCCCGTTCTTCCAATGGCATGGACATCCCGGATCCAATTTCATTTCTAAACAAGTTTGGTACAAAAAGGGGATCCGTAGTCCAAGTTATGTCCTGTCAAAGTATGCCCAAAAACTATGTTTTCATACAAAACAACAAGGTGCCATTTTCAAAACAAGCCATTTTCAACTCCTATCAAAATCAACCAAAACATGCCAATTTCAACCCTTTTTGAAATCAATTAAAATGTACCAAAATCAACATCAAGCATCCTCAACTTACACTTTAACACTTTACCATAACTCACAAAACATCATCCCACCATTTTAACACTTCTCAATCAAATGGCTAAGAGACAAACACATAAACATATCATACATACTTTCTCATCCCAATTTCCAATAATGCCATTTCCAATCAACCATCATTGTACATAATCAATATCATACTCACCATCAATATGGTTTTACCACAATTCAACCTTGATTAACCATCAAGCATATATCACAACATGCATATTTCTTATACAACATACCATCAAGGCATCAATAATCATCATCACATATATGACCACATCATATATCTCAACCATTCAACAACATCAACAATTTAATGCTTATCTTAGGGCCTTTAGACTAAGTATTTCCTACCACATTACATATTAGATACGAGAAACCGAGACCATACCCTAGCCGATTTCCCAAGCTCAACTGGAGCACTTCCAAACCACTTGTCCACAAGCCCTCTAGGTCTCAACACCTCCAAGAACATATTTTTACCACCAAAAATCCTTTTTCAAGCTTTTCAAGGTCTCAATCAAGCCCCAATATTCACACATACATAACCTAAGCCACAATCATCATACCCATACACAACATCTCAATACCCAAACATCATAGAACAAAAAATTACACTAGAGTTGAGGATCTTACCACATCCAAGGTCCAAGGAGACAAGATTAATTTTCTCCTTCAAGAGAGTTGGGTCCTATAACATCAAAGAGTCCAAAATCTTAACATTTTTGCTCATGAAACTCGAAAACAAGGCTGGAAATTAGAAGAGAAAAACGTGGCTTATCTCAAAATTGATTGTATGGGTTTTGTAGAGCTCTCCGCGGTGAATGCGTGGCCACAAACAGTGTGGCAATCAGAGCTCTAGATCAAAAGTTATGGTGGTTTGAAGATCAAGTGAGAGATAGAAGTTTGAGAGAGTGTTCTTCCCCTCCCTTACTCTATTTTTAGCGTGTTTGAGTGTGTTGTGAGGAGAGATAGTACTGAAATGAGTGTTTTGGGGTTTAGTTATGTTGGGCCAAGGGCCCACTTTGGGTCCGGTTGGCCCGGTTTGGTCCATTCGGTCCAATCTTGGTCTAATTTCTATAAAATTGGTATCGAAATTCTCGTCTCAATCTCCTCTATTATATTAAGCCATAAAAATCATATTTTTGGCTTTCTAGAATAAATTTTCATTTATGGGTTAATTAGTCATTAATTAACCGGGTCTTACAATTCTCAAAGTTATTGCACAACCTGGCAGAAGATGGATTTATGGATACCATCGCTCCCGACCTAAGGGAATATCGGCTTCCGCACTTACCCTAGAGGCTCATGTATGGGCACAGATTATGTCCCATTACGTCTTTCTGAGCACTCATGAGTCCTCCTTCACCGCAGATATGGCCGTTCTACTATGGTGCATCCTTACATACCAGCCTTTAAACTTACCAAGACACATCCGGAGTGCTATGGGACATGTATAAATTACGGGCAACCTACCTTTTCCCGCCTTGGTTTCGGATCTCATCTCCACAGCCGGAGTCTCCTACAGGACTGGGGACACCAAAGCCATACTTCCACGGGATGTTCAGTGCGTCCCTAACTGGAAATATCTCAGGCCGGCAACAGCCACTACCAGCCAGCCTGCAGAACCGGCTGCAGCCATTCCTCCTTCCATACCATAAGCAACTTCAACAAGTCAACTGCTCCATCAGATACTGGAGAGGTTGGACCGGCAAGAACAAAAAGCGAAGCTATGAGAGTGCCGCAACCAGCGCCATTTCAAATACCTCAAGCAGCTACTCACAGGAAACCACGGACCTGACAAAGATCCAGACACTGCGAACTCCACTTCATTTACCAGCACAGGGAGCCATGACGGTCCCGACTTTGGAGATACTACTACCGGCCCACCTTTTTTCCTGACAGATGGCACCGAGAACGGTACAAAGTCTTAAGTTTGGGGAGGTCGGTCATTACCTAACTTCCGGAGGTAATTTCTCTTCCTTAACACCAATAAAATAGGATATTTAGTTAGTTTTTCTTTTGTAGAATAGGATAGATTGCATAATAATAGGTTAATTGCATGCATGTTCTACTTGATTGAAAAGATAATAAGTTTCTTCTAAGACCCTTTTTTTTTGAAAAATTTCACTAATCTAAATCAAAACTTTTATGTTAAATTTTCTTGAAGTTGTGTCTAGAACATAGTTTAAAAAGCCAAAAACACACAACCTGTGAGATTTTGAGCCTAAGTACATGGTTACATTATTTAACCATAATTATTTTATTCTTGTGTGTTTACTTCTCTATTATTGTAATTTATATTTTGCTTCATCCTATATGTCCAATATTTAATATATTTATATGCTTGCATATGATTGAGGCCATTATTTGTTTAGCTCACTTATCCTAAATAAGCGTACCCTTTAAATTACCTTTGTTAGCCACTTTGAGCCTTTAAATCCCATTTGTTCTATATTTTGTCACATTACTATCCTTAAGTGGAAAAATAATTAAATATCTCAATTGAATATTTGGTTAGCTTAAGATAGAAATGTGTGTTAATTGAGTATGAAAAAATTGTGGGAACAAAGGTTAATAAGGGAATGTGTCATGATAAAATAATGGAAATTTGGATACCTACTCATATATATATATATATATATATATAAGGGGACAAAATTACCCCAATGCCAAGTCAATCAATGCATATGTGATACAAGTAAAAGAAAGGTTGAAGCATGAGTATGTAATGCAAAGTGAAAAATTTTGGGTAGCTAGGTATGAAATTAAGAGATATATAGAGTATATGTATGTTAGGTGAAAGCTTAGGTTAATTAAAGATTCAATTTATAAGCTCACTTAGCCATATGAACACCCTTACCTTTACCTTAGACCCATTACAACCTTGAAAATGACCTCATGATGTTTGCATTGGTATATTAAAAATTGTTGATTGGTTAGGTGTAGAACAAAATTTAGAAAGCATGATTAGAGAAGAGTAGAGTGATTACCCTATACACTTGAGAGACTAGAGTGCACAGACATCATCAGTGAGGGTTCAATGCTTAAATTCTATATTCCCTGCTTCATGAGCTATCTTCTTGCATTTTTATCTGTTCTTACTGTATAAATTGAATTAGTGGAATTTGATTTATGATTGTCTTGAAGAGCTTACTTACTTTTAACCAAGTGGACAAGAATCATATAGTTGCATTCATAGGTTGCATTGCATTGCATTGCATGAGTTTTACATGTCCCTACTCATTTACTTTATCTCCTTCAACTAAGCATGAGGACATGCTAATGTTTAAGTGTGGGGAGGTTGATAAACCATTATTTTATGATTTATATTGTGTTTAATTGTGTGGTTTTATCAAGTCTTTCACCCACTTATTCATATAATTTGCATGTATTTACAATTCCTTCCCAAAATTATTCTATGATTGAAAACTTGCTTCCTAAAAGCTTTAAATTGTGTATTTTAATTTCTTCTTTATACCATTCGATGCCGTGATCTGTGTGTTAAGTGTTTCAGGCTTCATAGGGTAGAAATGGCTTAGAGGATGGAGAGGAAGCTCGCAAAAATGGAAGGAACACAAGAAATAAAGGAGATAACCAGCGAGAAGTGACGCGGACGCATGGCTCACGCGACCGCGCGAAATAGATAAAATCACAGTGATGCGCTCACGTGCCTGACGTGAACGTATGGATTGGAAACTGCACGAGAAACGCAAATGCGTGGACGGCGCGTACGCGTAGCAAGGAAAAACGCTGAATGACGCGCACGCGTGGATGACGCGTACGCCTGACATGCGCGATCTGCAGAATTAACAGAAT
>NC_029776.3:32881050-32893946 GCF_000817695.3 Arachis duranensis | reverse complement strand
TCATATAGTTGCATTCATATATATAGATTGCGTTGCATTGCATGAGTCTTACATGTCCCTATTCATTCATATTTATCTCCTTCAACTAAGCATGAGGACATGCTAACGTTTAAGTGTGGGGAGGTTGATAAACCATTATTTTATGATTTATATTGTGTTTAATTGAGTAGTTTTATCAAGTCTTTCACCTACTTATTCATATAATTAGCATGATATTACAAGTCCTTCCCAAAATTGTTCTATGATTGAAAACTTGCTTCCTAAAGATCTTCTAATTGTATATTTTTTATTCTCCTTTATACCATTCGATGTCGTGATCTGTGTGTTAAGTGTTTCAGGCTTCATAGGGCAGGAATGGCTTAGAGAATGGAGAGGAAGCTTGCAAAAATGGAAGGAACACAAGAAATTGAGGAGATGACCAGCGAGAAGCGACGCGGACGCATGGCTCACGCATCCGCGCGAATTGGAGAGAATCACAGCGGCGCGAACGCGTGCCTAACGCGAGCGCATGGATTAGAATCTGCACGGGTGACGCGAACGCGTGAACGACGCACACGCGTGGCAAGGAAAAATGCTGGATGACGCAAACACGTGGACGACGCGGTCGCGTGACGTGCGTGATCTGCAGAATTTACAGGAATCACTGACGTGGATTCTGGGCTGCGTTTTAACCCAGTTTTCGGCCCAGAAACGCATATTAGAGCCAGGAAACATGCAGAGACTAAGGACGACTCTCATTCCAGATAATTTTAGTTTTTAAGTTTTGAGATCTGATTTTACTCCTCCTCTAAGTTTTCTCTCTACACATTCATAGTTCTTAGAATTTTATTTTATTGCTTTTTGGATTGGGATACTGAGAAGAGTTATTACCTCTGCCAAGACTTTATCATTCTAGTTTGTTTTCTTACTTTTTGCTTACTCTTTCATATCCTTAATTTGTCCAGAGTTACAATTGGATTATTTTTATAATTTATTAATACAAGAACCATTTTTAATTTTAATTGATCTTTTTTATTATTGTTTATCATGTCTTTCTTTATTTCCCTTTTTAATTTTGTGAAGTTTACACTCATGATAATGGAGTAGTTCTCTAACTTGATTGGGAGTTGATTAAAAGGAGAACCTTGAGTTAGAATACTCAAGAGCTAAATTGTAATTGGGTTTATTGTTGGCTGGCTTTCTAGTCACTAACGCTAATCCTTCCCAAGGGAAAGGATCAGAACTTGTGAATAGAAGTAGACTTCCAACTTACTAGACTTTCATTTACTCAGTAAAGGATAACTAAGTAGAAACAATCTTCAATTATCAATTAATCTTGAGAGAAATCCAACAAGGATAGAACTTCCGATTAATCTTCACCCGGTCAAGGTTTTTATTTAAATTACATAAATTCTCTTATTTAATTTCTTGTTTATCAAACTCAAAATATTTTGGAAAACCTCTGATTGATAAAATAGCACATCTTTCTACAACTCGTTCGGAGACGACCTGGGACTCATACTCCCAGTATTTTTATTCTAATTTTTGTGACAACCCTTCTAAATTGATTAGCGAATTTTTGTTGGTTAAGAACTGTACTTGCAACGTATCTCTTACATTAATTTCTTAATCTGCCAATTTCTGCCACGTCATGCCTGGTTTAGAAAATAACAATAAAAGAATGAGATGACCACAGATTTATTGAAGTAGGAGTGGTTCACGAAGAAGATGGCACAAATTTTAAGCAATTATGACATTGGACCGGTATATATTATTCATATTCTAAATTCTTCAACTTGAAATTCAAAATCCGCAAATATAAATTAGTATATGGATTTTTCCGAAATAAAATAATAACAATAATAAAAAGTGCTTTTAATTTATTATTAATTAGTCATTAAACGTTAAATTATCAAATAAAAAATATTATTAAATGAGAGTAATTACTGAATAAGAGTGATTGTTAGGGTGTTGGTGTTGTATGTTGCTGTGGCTCACTAAAATAGGTTACATTATATTTATGATTCTGTAAATGGAAATTTTTTATTTCGCTCAAAAAAGAAAATTTTTGATTTGAAATAAAATCATTTCTTTGATTCTTTCCAACAAATTATAACATATACTCATTAAAATTTTAGCCCAGCTCAAAATATAATAGCTCTATATAAAAACTCTATAATTACATATAATTATCATATTCAGTATTTGATTATTAGATATTTTTTAAAGGTGTTACTGTTGCACATTGCACCACATCTTTATGTAAGTTTTTATTTTTTTTTTCATTTCAAATAAATTTTTTAAGTGTCGATTAGTCTTCTATTGATTAGTGTTTTTATTTTATTTTGTTCAACTTCCTTGCAATTTTACTTTTTTACGGTTTACATGTTATAAACTTATTAGCTTAGTAATTGAAAATAAATAATATTTGTATAATTGTTAAATATTTGAAAAAAAATAAGACTATTATGCACTCTCTAAAAGTGCTGTTACTACACAATACACTATGTTTTATGTAAGTTTCATATGTTTTATGTAAGTTTTATTTTCTTTTATTAGATAGATTAAAATTTGTTAATTTAGATACTAATTTTTATTATTCACTTAATTTAATTATCCAAAAAAATTATTTTATTATTTATAAAATAAATTAAAATATTACATGCCACAAAGAACATACAGTACTACTTTTTAAAAGTATATTATTATTATTATTATTATTATTATTATTATTATTGAAACATACCATAAAGTTGTATTTAATTTTTAATACGTAATCCAATTTAAAAATATATGTTGAATATTTTGTCCTTAACTAATTCTTTTTGTTATACGTTAATTAAAAAAATATGATTTATTAATCACTTCTAAATTCAAATTTAAAAATTGTTGTGCATGAGTGTATATTTTTAATTAATTATTTAATAATATATAATATAAAAATTAATTTGTTTAAGACAGCTATATTTAAATTGGTTTGGCTTTTATATATATATATACCCCTTTATTTTTTGTGAGATTTTTTTATTTTTTTTTTTATTAAAAATACCATTTAAGCTATTATCATTATTATTGCTGAGAATATTAATAAAGTAATTTGTATTATACATAATTTTTTATTTTAATTTAATAATTGAACAACTATGAACAATTATTCACCTTTGTAAAAGTCATTCTTTTAAATTTATATTTAATAAACTATAAATTACATTAGAACTATGTAATCTTCAAATCTTCGAACATTATTTAAGTTAATTAATTATTTAATATTATTTAAGATATACTCTTCATAATTTAAAATAATATACTATTTAATCTAAACTAATACATAAAACTTTATACTAATTGAAAAAATATAAAATTTGATGCTTTTGTGTAGATCTATTTAACTCGATTTAAATAAATTAAAATTTTAAAATTATATTTAAATTTAGAGTTTTATTTATTATTTAAATTGAATTGTATTTATTTTTAAGTCATGACTGGGTATATTTTAAATAATATGATATAGATACTCATTGATTTAGTTTAATAATTTAAAAAATAATTCAATAAAACTCAACCAATACAATTTTTTTTTACTACGAAAGTATACTACTAAAATTGTATAAAATCAAATACGAGATTAGTTAATTGAATAATTATTATTTGTGTTTCATTTATTTTTCTTACTTAACAGTGTCGAAGAACAACAATAATACAAATTTTGACGTACATAAAAATGTGCATCATATTACTACAAGTCAAAGAACAGTGTGTCGAGAAACTGGTACCTCATCTAATATTCTCAGTTTACAATCCAGTTTAATTGAATATTATTATTTGTGTTTCATTTATTTTTCTTGACTTAACAATGTCGAAGAACAACAATAATACAAATTTTGACGTACATAAAAATGTGCATCATATTACTACAAGTCAAAGAATAGTGTGTCGAGAAACTGGTACCTCATCTAATATTCTCAGTTTACAATTCAGTGAAAATAAAGGTGACATTCACTGTAATTGACTCATATTTATCTAAATTTAATTTATATCAGTTTAATGACGAAAATTTTCTATATATTTGTCATTACTCATTCATAAGGAAGCAACTATCTATGTATAGTGTACACTCTGCCGCATGAAATTGGACAGAAAAATATTCCTCCTCATTATGTAAGACCTTCTATATCAGAGATAAGATCTAAATCTTTAACTCTACAGACGGATCCCTCATTGACAAGAACTCCACTGTCCGTGTCAACAAATAGTACGTATAATTAATGATTGCCAAATGATTCATACACCAATATTTAACAAAAAGTATACTTCATCGAAAATCATTTATATAACATAGATTTATTACAATTCTAGCATACTCCAGTGTACAAAGACTCGCCAATAATCTAAGGAAGTCATTCCACAAAATCAGCTTCCATCACACTACAGTTTCCACAGATCGTGCCTAACAGAAAGGTAATTTAGAAAAGATGATCATCATTATTATATTCTTTTCTTTTCTATGGTGTCTAACATTTAATTGAATAAAATTAAACTTTTTGTAAAGAAGTTCTACTATAATTGGTGTACAAAAAAGACAATCTTCCTCTGTTGTTGCTTCGGTGGCTATTAATTTGGCACAACTTTATGAAAATGTAAATTTATCGATTGTTAAGACGCACCCACCAAGCAGTGACACACAAAATTGCCAAAATGTTGACCCTTTTGTTGACGATGAAGGTAATTTCTCATTATATCAAAAATTTAAGTTTGTAGTTTGTAAGAGATATGAATTATTAGTAATACATCAACATATATGTTTGTATGTTTTATAATTTTTATTTATTGTAGTTTTGAATGGTTATGATGATTCAATGTTGGATGTGGATATGGAAGATAATTTTATACCATCTTCAGAAACCTTAGACGGTATGTAAAAATTTTATCTGTATGTTTATTTACATCTTTGTGTACATCGTGGACTAAATTACATCGGTATGACAACTGAGTATCTAAAGAGAGTTCATTCAGCAGATGTCTGGGATATAGGAAATCCTATTTATCAATGTCAACACTATAAAGCATGGATGTAGTCTGGAGAAAGGCTTGCTAAATCCAAACAGTCGTCCCAACCAAAATTTTCATTATGTTGTATGGACGGAAAGATCGAGCTTCCTCTACTTTCTGTGCCTTCTGATGAGCTCATTCAACTTCATACTAGAGGAGATCAAAGAAGTATTCATTTCCTAAAAAATATAAGGACATTTAATTCAATATTTTGTTTTACATCAGTGGCCAGAAAAATTGAGCGTGGGGTGAACAATGGGACTGCTCCTCCAATTTTTAAGCTTGGGGGTCAAAACTACCATAGCATTGGTAGCTTACTTCCTCCTGATAGTTTACGACCAACATTTTCCCAACTATATATCTATGACACAGAAAATGAGATTGATAATCAAATAGGCACACATCGGTATTTTTCATGCAACCAATCAAACTTTTTAGTTATTTCTTATCTGTGAGAGAAAATAACATAAATTTTATTGGTTTTTTTTTTGCAGTTCCAATGAAGCTATAAATGAGTGGGATAGGAAAATTGTGGCAATATTAAGAAAATATGCTAGACAAATATAATAGTTTGGCAAAGAGTTTTTGCTATGCAAGAGATAGGTACTAACAAGAAAATTGCACAAACATAAAACTTAAGTTGATTAGTAAAAGGACTACAGATGGCAGGAGATACAACTTGCCATCTGCATCTGGGGTGGCTGCATTGATTGTTGGCGATGTCGAACAACTTAGCAAAGATAGAGATATTATTATAGAGAGTCAATCTAAAAAGCTCCAGCGGATTGATGTTTTTCATCCATCTTATTTAGCCTTGCCATATTCATTGTTGTTTCTGTATGGTTAGGATGGATTTTGTTTGGATATTACAACATTAGATTCTATCTCCGCTAGGCTTACAAAGAAAAATAAAACAATCACTTTGCGACAATTCTTTTCTTTTCGACTACAGAGAAGGACGGGTGAATCTCCGTTAATTCTGAGATCAAAGAGATTATTCCAACAGTTTCTAGTAGATGCCTACACAATGGTGGAATCAGAGAGGTTAAAATTCTTTAGGTGTAAACAACCACAGTTGAGGGTTGATAAATACAAATATCTGCATGAAAGTCTTATAAACAAGGATGTAGATGCTGCAAGGCTTGGCAAAAGAATCATTTTTCCTAGTACTTTTACCGGTGGACCTAGGTATATGATGAATAATTGTAAAAATACATTTGCAATTTACAGATATGCAGGATATCCTAGCTATTTTATCACCTTGACCTGTAACCTTGAATGAGATGAGATGAAAAGAGAAGTGACTCCCATTGGATTGAAGGTAGAAGACCGTCCTGATATATTGTGTTGAGTTTTCAAGATTAAGCTTGATGGTTTGATTGATGACCTAAAAGAGAAAAAAATCTTTGACAAAATTTTGGGATGTAAGTCTGTGTTTATGCAACGTTTTATTAAAATCTTATGTTGTAATGATTTGCTCATTTGCCTTTTTCAATTTTTAGACGTTTGCACTGTAGAATTTCAAAAGAGAGGGCTTTTGCATGCACATATCCTTTTATTCATGAGTAACGAGTTCAAGCAACAAACATCATATGACATAGATAAACATATAACAGCTGAGATTCCTGATGAAAATGAAAGGCTAAATCTACATGGAGCTATTCAAAATTTCATGGTACATGGTCTATATGGTCCGTACAACAAGAATTCACCTTGCATGAAGAATGGATCATGTTCAAAGTTCTATCCTAAAGAGTTTAGATAGCGAACACTCATTGATGAGGCCAGATTTTCCAAATATAGGCGTACTAATAACAGTCAAACAGTGAAGAAAAAGGAATGTGTACTAGACAATAAATTCATTGTTCCGTATAATCCAAAATTATTGCTCAAGTTCGGGTGCCACATAAATGTGGAATACACATGCCAAAAAAGTTCTATTAAATATCTGTTTAAGTATGTACACAAGGGTAATGATCGCATAACAGCTACTCTATACAATGCTGGTGATCCGCCAGAAGCCACACAAGTTGTTGATGAAATTAGAAATTGCTACTATTGTAGGTACATTTCGGCATGTGAGGTAGTCTGGCGTTTATTTGGATATGAAATCCAAGAGAAAGAACCATTTGTGATTAGACTTCCATTCCATTTGGAGGATGAGCAACCTGTGGTTTATGGTGAAACTTCTAATGTGAATGATATTGTCAAAAGAGCAATATCTCATAAGTTCATATTTTTGGGATGGATGACAGCAAACATCTCATATCCCTATGCTCGAAATCTGACTTATGCTGAGTTTCCAACCAAGTTTGTTTGGAAGGACGATTCTTTAAAGTGGTTTCCTCGAAAGAAAGGCTTTGCAATTGGAAGGTTGACTCATGTACCTACAGGTAATGACAAGTTTATATTCAATTTTGATCTTACTTATTTAATGATTTAAATTTAAAATCTTAACAGCCTGTATCCCATGTCTATTTTATTCGATTTATCTACACTAGAAAATAAATGTTCAAATAACCTTCAACAGTTATAACCTGTAAATTATACAATTTTTTATTTTTCTATATTTTTTAGGAAAATTATTCTTATGCGGATGTGTAGCTACATAATAATTAAAATAGCGTAGTTTAATCCATTTAACAACTTAAAGTGGGAGTTTAACCAAACTTTTTGCAGCAAATACCGAAGAATACTACCAACGACTTCTCTTGAATACTCAAAAAGGATGTATGAGTTTGCGAGATATAAGAACAGTAGGAGGAATAATTTATGCTACGTATAGAGATGCATGCTTCGCCCTTGGACTCTTGCAAGATGACAAAGAATTCATTGATACAATTAAGGAAGCAAGCTCATGGGCCTCAGGATCATATGTTAGGAGGTTATTTGTCATTCTATTAACATCCAAAAATATCTCAAGACCAGAACATGTTTGGGATAGATGTTGGCATCAACTCTCAGATGATATTTTGTATCGACAGAGAGCCGTGATGAACATAAGGGGTGAGTTTTTATTAATTACAATGATAAAAGTTCTTCCTTATTGATCATTTTTAGTTTGATTGAATTTTTACAGTATCGTATAATATGCAGAGTTAACAATGTTAGATGATGAGATTAAGCAGTTGTGCTTAATGGATATAGACAAGATCTTACATTTCTATGGTAAAATCTTCAAAGACTATCCTCATATGCCTTTAACAACTGAAGTTGATAGTTCTTTGTTAACTGAAAGGGTTATTAAAGAAGAGCTAAATTTTAACAGGGATGATTTAAAGAAAAATGTCTCAGACATGTTAGCTATTGCAACATCTGAGCAGAGATATACATTCGATAAAATTGTTACAGCTGTGTATTGTGATGAAGGAGGGTTTTTTCTTTGTGTATGGTCTTGGGGGTATTGGAAAAATATTTCTCTAGAACCTTATGTCTGCTGAGATTTTCGCTCAAGGGGTGATATAGTTTTAAACATTGCTTCAAGTGGTATTGCATCTTTACTTTTTCCCAATGGAAGAACGGCACACTCAAAGTTCAAAACACTGCCGAATATAACTGAAGATTCTGTATGTAACATCAAACCTGATTCCCCTCAAGCAATATTACTATTGAAAGCCAAACTTATATTTTGGGATGAGGCTCCAATGGTTAGTAGGTACTGCTATGAAGCACTTGATAAATGCTTGGGTGATATCATGAGGTGTTCTCCAATATATAGCAAAGATTTACCTTTTGGAGGAAAAGTGGTTGTACTAGGTGAAGACTTTAGACAAATTTTTTCTATCATTCTACGAGGATCGAGACAAGATATTGTTCATTCAACCGTGAATTCGTCTTACCTTTGGAAGTTTTATTAAGTGCTCAAACTAACAAAAAACATGAGACTTTCTGTAGGGACGACTGCTTCAGATCAAGATGAGACAGAACAATTTGGTGAATGGTTATTGAAAGTTGGTGATGGTTTAATAAGTGACAATATGGATGGTGAATCTGAGATATGTCTTCCAGGAGATATTGTTATTCCTTCTTCGGATCAGGCATTTGATGAGTTAGTTCATTTTTCTTATCCAAATATTTTGGAAAACATGTCCTCAAAGGATTTTTTCAAAGCAAGAACTATACTGGCTCCCACACTAGACATCGTTGAAGAGGTCAACAACCATCTGATGGCTATCATTTCTGGAGAAAAAAATTATATCTTAGTTCGGATTCTATTTGTATGGATGAAGGGAATATGGAGAGTCAACTAGATCTCTATGGTCCTGAATTACTGAATAGCATAAATTGCTCTGGTTTGCCTCCACATAAATTAATACTCAAGGTTGGTGTTCCGGTGATGTTACTGAGGAATATTGAATTATTGACTAATCCAGTGGTCTTTGTAATGGTACAAGGCTACAAGTTAGAAAGCTTGAAAATCATGTCATAGAATGTGAAGTCTTAACTGGTATCAATATTGGTCATATTGCTTTGATTTCAAGAATGAATATGGTACCAACAAATAAAACCGTCCCAGTTAGATTCCAACGAAGACAGTTTTCCATAATAGTATCGTTTGCCATGACAATTAATAAGTCTCAGGAACAAACTTTATCTCATGTTGGATTGTACTTGCCCAAACCAGTTTTTACACATGGCCAACTATATGTGGCACTTTCAAGAGTTAAGAGTAAGAGAGATTTAAAAGTTTTACTTATGAATCACGTAGGAATGTTTATAAATTCAACCATCAATGTTGTTTATAGAGAAGTCTTTGAAAAAAATAATATTCTAATGTAAATATTTTAATTTTATTTTAAATTATGTGTCAGCGTATAATTATTTTACCTTAAAAAATATATATTTTTAGATAATATTCAGCATAAAAATTAATTATTTTAATTTTTTGTAATAAAACTTAATAATTAAATGAATATAGAATTATACAATTTAGATTGTTTTATTTTTTATATAATAAATTGTTAAAATTAATTATTAATAAAAGTAAACTCTTTTGCTTGATAACAAATAAGATAGTCTTATAAAAAAATGATAACTAAAAACTTATGAATTGATTAGTTAAAAACTTATGACTAGAGGTGCATAATATTTTCATTTGAGAAAATACCATACTAACATTTATTTCTTTTTTTGTTATAGTGTGATTTATGAATATGATTAATTAAAATTCTAAGATTCATATAATATCATTGATACAACATAGATATTTTGAAGGTTTTTAACAAATATTTATAAAAATTGACTCAATTTTAAAAATATAGTATATCTTTAAATGTGATTTAAAAGAAAAGAAAGTTATCGTTTTCGTTTTTGCCATTTAAAAAGTCCGAAATATCTTACATCAAAATTCTTATTTTCTTCTATACATAGTTTTTCTTATTTAATGAATTATTCAAAATTTTTATTGAATTATGAAGTTCAACATGTCATAATATATAAAATGTAATCCAAGGAGTTTTTTATTTCAGGATAAACATTAATTAAATATTCAACAAAAATCCAATAAAAATAATTAAAAATTAAATAAATAAAGAATAAAATAAAATAATTCTGTAATATTTTATAGGAATAACTATTAATTTCAACTCCATTTTACTTTTTAGTTAATCATACTAATAAAATCTAAAAAATACATGAAAAGTACAGAATAGACAAAAATAAAGAATTGTGTTATTTATTTTTTGATTGAAAATTATAAAAATAAAGTTAAAAATACATAAGCTGAAATTGTAATTGAATTTATGTATTTTGTTAGACTGAATTTACAGGCCGAAACTTCTTTGTTGTTGTTATAGACTAAGGTTGAAGAGTAATTTAATATAGTCCTGCAAACGAGAGGATGAAAGATGTCAAAAATACTAAATTTATTGAGATTAAGATGGAAGGGTTAAGGAGACAAATGTTTAGTGAAGATGTTAGCTAGCTACCTAGAAGAGAGAATGGAAAGAAGTTTTATCACTCCAACTTGAATTTTTTGTCGAACCAAGTGACAATTAACATCTAAATGTTTGGTCCGTTCATAAAAAATTGAATTAGCAGTAATATGAAGGACACTCTAATTATCACAATATAAAACTGGTGGGTGGATTGAAGAGATGCGTAAAAATTGTAACATATTTAGTATCCATTGAAATTCACAAGTTGTGTTGACAAGTGTATAATATTCTGCTTTAGTGGATGAGCGGATAACGGTGATTTGTTTTTTAGTCTTCTAATATATTAAAGAGTTTCTCAATAAAAAATAATAGTGGCGTGTCTTATATCGATCAACTGAACTATCAAACTTGCAAGGCTTAACACCTGCAGGGCAATCAACAAGACGCCAAATTTTGTTCAACTCAAGAGCATCCAACTCATTTTTCGTAACAATATACCAATTAGAGTATTAATTGGTGTCCTTAAAAGACATTGACTCAATATCATAATGTAGCGATAAAAGAAACTTATGATGTGACGATGAAAGAAAAGAAAAAGATATAACTGAAGATAGAGGATACCGACACTTTGAAGGAAAGATTTGTGGAGTTGAGAGAGAAATTGCACAAATAATTAATCAGAAAGATATACTGGAGGTCGGTGAGATCGGTCGAAATGACAAGGACAGGATTGTTCAGGTGATGAGGAAGGTGACATGAGATGAAGAGGTGATGAGGAATTAGTGTATGTCTACTGTAAAAGCAAGAGAGAGTGTATAACTTGAAATAGTTTCGGTGGTCATGGGTTCAAGTTGGTTAGTACACGACAATAAAGAAGAAGGAGAAGTTGTTGGAGAAAAGAAAGAATTAGATGAAAGTGGGTCAATAGGTATGAGTAAGGGTCCAACTGAAAGAAAAATTTTATTTTTGAGAAAGCATGTTTGATAATGTTGGGTTGGATATATAGAATTAGATTTTTTTTTTTTTGGTGACTAAAGGAAAGATCATTTCATAAAAAATCACATTTTTAGAAATATCAATCCTTTTACTTTTTAAAACATAAAAATATATCCTTTAAAACCATATTGAAAATCAATAAACACAATCTTTTTTACTCTTGGGTCAAATTTTGATTTATTTGTCATTAGTGTAGAAATAAAACATAAGCATCCAAAAAATTTAAAATTATGATAATTTGATGGATGATTAAATAAAACCTCAAATAGTATTTTAAAATTAATTACAGATAATGAACCTCTATTCATTAAATAAACAACATGTTTAATAGCATAAGACCAAAAAGATGATGGTAAATTAGATTAAAATATAAGAGCACGATTTATATTTAAAATATGTTGATGCTTGTGTTCTACCCCTTTATTTTGTTGGGGAGTTTCAACACAACTACGTTGATGAATAATGCCCTTTGAAACATAAAAATCATGTAAAATAAATTTTGGTCGATTATCAGAATAGATAGCTTTGACTTGAGAGTTGAATTGTGTTTCAACTCAAGTAATAAAATTCTTTACATAATTTCGCACTTCTCCTTTTGATTTTAATAAAATAATCATATAAAGCGATTAAAATCATCAATAATAGTAAAAAAATGCTTATGATTATGAATAGAATTTTGTCGAAACGGACCCCAAATATCAAAATGTAATAAATCAAAATTTGCATTAGCTTTGTTAAAACTTTGAGAAAATGAAAGTTTCTTTTACTTAGAAAGATGACAAATGTCACAAGTCTCATCATGATGCATAGAAATTAAAAAAAATATTTATGTAAATGATTGAGTCTTTATCCAGAAAGATATCTTAAACAAAAATGCCATATATTTAAAGGTGTAATGGGTGGGATTGGATAGAATTTACGGAATGTGCAGTGGATGAATTTTTATTGAAATTGGGTTCAATGATATATAATTCCTTTCTTATTCTGCCCAAATCA
>NC_029776.3:32873550-32876050 GCF_000817695.3 Arachis duranensis | reverse complement strand
TTATACAGGCACAGAAAAAATTGAAAGTCACGCACTTCCCTCATAGCCATATAGCTCAGTGTCCAACTTCACCTAACCGTTTTTTCCGTTAATGGAGTTTTTCACCAAGGCAAAAGCCGTTAAGCTCCGCAGCCACCTCGACAAGTACCTCGTGGCGGACCGGGACCTCGAGAAAGTCCACCAGAGCCGAAAAGGCGACACAAGAAGGGCCAAATGGATCGTTGAAGTCGTGAACGATGACGACATCAACGGCGGCGGCGGCAGCCACCGCGTCCGGCTGAAGAGCTGCCACGGGAGGTATCTTGCCGCTACGGAAACCCCTTTCCTCCTTGGGATGACCGGAAACAGGGTGGTCCAGGCAGAGTTTGACAACAGCCTCAGTTGGAAGTTCGAGTGGGAACCGGTTCGAGACGGTTTCCAGGTCAGGCTCCGGAGCTGGTGCGGGAAGTTTCTCAGAGGGAACGGTGCGACTCTTCCGTGGAGGAACACCGTCACTCACGACGACCCTGTTGCAGGAATTTCAAGTGTATGTTGAAACAGAATCTGTTATCTTATTACTTCACGACATTTGCACTCAAAACTCAAATCAGTACGATGTATTTATATATAGAACCATATTAAGTGTACATTAAAATAAATAAAAATTGCTTTTGGTAGGTAATTTTAGTGTATAAATAATGTTTTAATTTACATATATTATTATAAATATGGTGCCTAATTGGATCTGTTTCGGCACTAGTAGTAGTAGTTCAATTCGAGTAGTTCTTATCAATTTTGATCTTCCCTTAATAATTTATCTGTTACGTACACAGGGTTGGGTCCTATGGGATGTTGAGGCCGTGGAATTGCCGGAAGAAGAGGAAGATGATGAGGTGGATGAGTATGCTTCTTTGGCTTTCTCCGATGAGTTTTTCGCCCCTTCAGACCCGCCGTCGCCGATGTCCGTTTTCTCCCTCAAGTCTCCGCCAGTGAGGCAGGCCTCCAAGTTGGGTCAGGTGCGTACGTGTACTTTTTTTACGTGTTGATTTAATTGCTGTTTGATTTTTCCATTCTTCATTGATTGAATTTTGATTTTATTTCCCCTTTATTTGGTTTTTCCTTTCATGGAAAATTTTTATAAGTTGTGAGATTGTTTGGAAATTATGGGCTTTTGAAGTCCTTAACCAATTTGATTTGAAAATTCTAAAAGGATGATTTCATTGGGTACATGCATTATTTTCTCACGGCAAGTATTAATTATTGATGATTTTTGAAAAGGACAACTCTATAGACCAACATTTTTAACAGACAAAAAAAAAAAAAAGAAAATTAACTATAAAATTAACGCAGACCAACAATTTTCTAAATATATTTCAGAGTAGCAAGGTTTACGTATAAATTCATATGTGAAAATCCTTGTAGATGTAGTGTCAGCGTAGGAATAACTCTTTCATCTAAAAATGTGAATGTTTCACATCCGGGAATCATGATCATAGATAATCCTTTTCTTTAAATTTTGGCCCAACTCGTAAGACACAGTATAATCCATCTACCATAAGTTAACTTTCTCTTTTTACTATTTAGGTAAGATCGCCTCTAAACATTCTCTAACAATACAACTGTGTAAACTAACACTGCTTAGATACCGTTTTTTTTTTTTTTATTTCTTCCGAAGAACCACATCTTTCATTTAATTGATTGCGATATGGTTGGATTATTATGAAACAGTTATTATATATGTTGCTTCATGTCTTCACCAACCTTACTCCACTATAAAAAATGTGTCACCTCACAAGACAATTCACACATATACAACAACAACAACAACAAAGCCTTGTCCCACTAAGTGGGGTCGGCTACATGAATCAAACGACGCCATTGTGCTCTGTCATGTATCATGTCTACAGAGAGACCGTTTACATGTAGATCTCGTTTGACCACCTCATGGATGGTCTTCTTAGGTCTTCCTCTGCCTTTCGCCCTTTGTCCATCTTCCATCTCATCCACCCTCCTGACTGGATGTTCTATCGGTCTTCTTCTCACATGTCCAAACCACCTGAGACGCGATTCAACCATCTTTTCCACAATAGGTGCTACTCCAACTCTCTCCCTTATATCTTCATTCCTTATTTTATCCAATCGCGTATGACCACTCATCCATCTCAACATCTTCATCTCTGCCACACTCAGCTTATGTTCGTGCTCCCCTTTAGCCGCCCAACACTCCGTACCATACAGCATAGCCGGTCTTATAGCGGTGCGATAGAATTTACCTTTAAGTTTTAAAGGCACTTTTTTGTCGCATATAAAACCAGATGCACTCCGCCATTTTGACCAACCTGCTTGGATCCTATGATTTACATCATGTTCAATCTCTCCATTATCCTGTATGATGCACCCGAGATACTTAAAACTTTTAACTTTTCATAGGATGTTCTCTCCAATTTTCACCTCTATATTGGAATTTTTCCTTCTAAGACTGAACTTACATTCCATATATTCCATCTTGCTACGGCTTATG